>NC_132924.1:54501669-54801669 GCF_047675955.1 Chlorocebus sabaeus | reverse complement strand
GGGGAGGGTGTGAAGAAGGCTTTGAATTGGGCAAAAGGGGCAGCAATGAGGTGTGGCTGTAGCCTAGGATTAGTCAGGGAAACAGATGATTTAGTTAAAATGTCTCGACCTAATAAAGGAACTGGGTAGGTGGGGATAACTAAAAAGGTGTGCATAAAAGAATATTGTCCAAGTTGGCACTAGAGTTGGGGAGTTTTAAGAGGTTTAGAAGCCTGGCCATCAATACCCACAACAGTTATGGAGGCAAGGGATACAGGCCCTTGAAAAGAAGGTAATGTGGAGTGAGTAGCCTCTGTGTTGATTAAACAGGGGATGGACCTAACCCTCCACTGTGAGAGTTACCCGGAACTCAGCATCCGTGATGGTCCAGGGGGCTTCCAAGGTGATCAGGCAGCGTCACTCTTCAGCCACTAAGCCGAGCAGATCTGGGAAGGAGTCAGAGAGCCTTGGGCTAGAGCTTTAGGGGCTCTAGGAGTGGCTGCCAGGCAAGCTGGGCAGTCTGATTTCCAGTGGGTCCCTGCACAGATGGGACATGGCTTGGGAGGAATCCCCGGCTGCAGGCATTCCTTGGCCCAGTGGCCAGATTTCTGGCACTTGAAGCAAGATACTGGTGGAGGAAGTCCTGTAGGAATGCTTGACTGCTGCGGTTTAGGCATGTGCGGCTTAGGCATTTTGAAGTTCTTGTGTGCTGGAGGTGTGGCTGGGTTTTGTCTGACAGCAGGGACAAGTAATTGTAACTCTTTTTTATTATTGTACACCTTGAAGGTGAGATTAATTAAGTCCTGTTGTGGGATTTGAGGGCTGGAATTTAATTTTCGGAGCTTTATTTGATGTTGGGAGTGGTTTGGGTAATAAAATAAAATGCATATTGAGAATAAGACAGCCTTCTGACCTTTCAGGGTCTAGGGCTGTAAAGCATCTCAGGGTTGCTGCCAAACAGGCCATGAACTGGGTTTTTTTTCATATATGATGAAAAAGAGCCTAAACACCAGCTAATTTGGGAGAAGTCGGATAAAGAAAAAGGAGTGTTAACCTTGAGTATGCCTTTAGCTCCAGCCACCTCTTTAAGAGGAAATTGTTGGACAAGTGGAGGAGGGCTAGAAACTGTAAGCCAGTCGAGGTGTGAGGAGGGGAGGTGATAAAAGAATTATAGGGTGGAGGAGCGGAGGCTGAGGAAGAATTGGGACTTGGCTCAGCCTGGTGAGAAGCAGCCTGGGGAGGATGGGAGAGGTCAGATGGGTCCATAGAAAAGGAAGATTGGAAAGACTCAGCGACGCTTGGGGTTGGAACTGAGGGGACAGGCGGGAGGGAAAGAAGGAAGATTTGGGATGAGTTGTATTGGGAACAGAGACTAGGGAGGGACCACTATGTTAAAGAATGCCTGGACATCAGGCATCTCAGACCATTTGCCCATTTTACAACAAGAATTATCTAGATCTTGTAGGACGGAAAAATCGAAAGTGCCATTTTCTGGCTATTTTTGAACCATTGTCGAGTTTGTATTGGGGTTAAGCAGCATTGCAGAAGAAAATAAGGCGTTTAGGTTTTAGGTCAGGTGTGAGTTGAAGAAGTTTTAAGTTCTTGAGAACACAGGCTAAGGGAGAAGAAGGAATGGAGGGTGGAAGGTTGCCTATAGTGGAGGAGGCAAGTCCCAAGAACGGAGAGGGTAAAGACACGGAGAGAAGGGGTTGGGGGTGCTTGCCTCCCAGGAAAGTAGAGAGAAAAGAGAGGGTAGAGACTGGGAGAGAAGGGATGGGGTGTGCTTGCCCCCCAGGAAAGTGGAGAAGGGGTGGGAGGTGCTTCCCCCCCAGGAAAGTGGAAAAGGGGTGGGAGGTGCTTGCCCCAGGAAAGTAGAAGAGAGGTAGAGACATGGAGAGAAGGGGTGGGGGGTGCTTGATCCCTAGAAAAGCGATTCTTGCTGCTAAAGGTGAAGGATCAAGGCAGGTGTCCCCGTGGTGATCAGACACCTCTGAAACATGGGTGAATAATCAAGCAGGCATCTGTGCAGTGATTAAACACCAAGGGAAGACTGTCTTCCAGAGTCCATGACTGGCGCTGGAGTTTTGGGTTCACAGATAAAACGCGTCTTCTCTGTTTCTATCAGAAAAGTCAAGGAACTGAAATTAAGAGAAGGGAGAGATTGAAGGATGACGCCAAGATTGAAGGGAGAAAGAGGTTGAGGGATAGTGAGAGAGGTTGGAGAAGGAGTAAAGAGAGGCCGCTTACCCAATTTAAAATTGGTGAGATGTTCCTTGGGCTGGTTGGTCTGAGGACCCGAGGTTATAGGTGGATCTTAGAGCAAAGAGCAGGAGGACAGGGGATTGATCTCGCAAGGGAGGTCCCACAATCCGAGTCACGACACCAAATTTCACTCGCGTCCGTGTGAAGAGACCACCAAACGGGGTTTGTGTGACCTATAAAACTTTTTATTTCACCTGGGTGCAGGTGGGCTTTAAGTCCGAAAAGAGTCAGCTAAGGGAGATGGGGTGGGGCCGTTTTATAGGATTTGGGTAGGTAGTAGAAAATTAGTCAAAGGGAGTTGTTCTCTGGTGGGCAGGGACCGGGGACACAAGGTGCTTAGTTGGGGAGCTTTTGAGCCAGGAGAAGGAATTTCACAGGTAATGTCATCAATTAAGGCAGGAACAGGCCATTTTCACTTCTTTTGTGATTCTTCAGTTACCTCAGGCCATCTGGATGTATACATGCAGGTCACAGGGATATGATGGCTTAGCTTGGGCTCAGAGACCTGGCAGAACCTATTGAAGATGCAAAAAATATTTGTGACTCTTGGAACAGTAACAAAAAGTTGTTCTGACTTTTTGTTTTCTGAACCTGAAATTGTGGGGCTGTTTTAAAAAATAGAATTTCAACTTGAGACTTGTGCAACTTGATTTTAACTTGATTGCAGAGCATCTGTATAGCTTATGTTGCATGTCCAGTTTATGGCTTTGTATTATTGAAATGTATTTAAAGCTTCAAATGATGAGACCATACATAATTTCATGGTGGGTAAATCCTTTTTTTTTTTCTTTTTGTTTGGTTTTAAGGAGTGGAAAGTTTAACAGGCCAGAAAGAAGGGAGAAGGCAGAAGGAAGAAGCTCCCCCATACAGAGATAGAGGGAGGGAGGCTCCAAAGCCAAGAGAAGGGAACCCCAAGTGTGGTAGACACCAGCCAGGTATATATGCAGAGGCTGGAGGAGGTGGTGTTCGATTTGCATAGGGCTCAGGGGATTGGTTTGACTAGGCACATCATTCACGTAGCTCATGAAAAATCTGGCCCTCCCACCCTAGTCTTTTAGTATGCAAATGCACGGCGCCATGATGTTCTACCCACGTGGGGATATGTGGGGGTGGCCATGTTTCCAGGAACATGTGGGGCAAAGGCAAGAAGGCTGTGGGAATCGCAGTGTTTGCTGGCCTGGCTCTAAGAGCCTGGGCTTTACAAGAAACTTTTCCAGAGATGCTTTAAAAAATGAAAACTTTCTAAGGACCCCTTTTCCTCTCTGCCTAAAATAATTTCTTAATAACTCCTACAACATTCCTCCCTGTGGAGAATGCCACACTAACTGCTGTTAGAGGGTTTTGGGCAACAACTCCTTCGGCTACTTCCTGCTGAAAAGGGGCATCAAATGGGGAACAGCAACTTGGGCTCCTCCTGGGGTTGATCTAAGGATCCTCGGGAGAATGCCGTGTCCATGTGTGGTTCAGTTTGCAACACCATTTGGAGTTTGATTGCTTCTAGGTGAGAAGAAACAATTTGAGTTACAGTATTGATTATACAGGACCCAAATATCAATACAAGACGTATAAAAAGAGAGGGCTTAATAAAGGAGTTATCTAATTCCATAAAGAAGACTGGAATTTATTAAAGAGGGTAGCCACATGGGGTTGAATATGGTGTTTTCCCTGAGCCTGTCAATAATTTTGATTTGATCTTTAAGTACCTGTAGATTTTTCTCTACTTTACTAGAGGTGTTAATCATCCCTAAACCCAATAAAAAGTCCTAGCAGACTCAGTGATAGTAAAATTTTCATGCTTCCTTGTCAGTAACTATTATTCCTGCTATAAGGATAATAATTAAGCAAAATACAACAGAAATGGAAACTCTGCCCAATATTTCAGTTAGAAGGTGCTACTGTGTGTATTCCTATTGCAAACAGTAAAGTGAGTATACCAGTTCCCACAAGTGTGGTGTAGTAGATTATTTCCATCTAAAATTGTAGTTGCCAAGGTAATTTCCCTTTGGTGGTCTATGAAGCTTTAGTTTTAATTTTCCTAAGCAAAGAAACCTCCGGGTTATGGGTACCCTACTTACTTTCATTACCTGGCAGAATTTGCAAGATAATTGCCCAGAACTAGTATATTGATTCAGATTTTTACATTACCCATCCGTTTTTCTTTCTTCTGAGCTGCAGAAGATTACCACTTGAGTCACAGGAATAAGCAGGATTAGTTTAAAACGTAGGCAAAAAGCTTAAACACAGTTAATGAGACTAGGATTTAATGACAAATGTATGCTAAGCTTTGGGGCACAATTTTTCTCTCCAGTTCTCATTTTTGGTAAAAACCAATTGTGAATGAACTTTAATCTTATACTTGGCCTGATTATTTGCATGAAGTGTTAGCAAGAATAGTTTTTCTACATAGGTCTTTTGGATTGGCTTTGATGAAACTCTGTTCCACAAGGAATCTTAGGTAAGACCTTTAAAACCGAGCCCAGCCATGGGTTTGTATCCTCAAATACCTGTAAGTTGGGTGATCCTCTCTTCTTGAGGTCCCCAGAAACTTGGAGCTTCCAGACCTGTTAGAAAGTGACATTCTTCACCGACCACAGGTTAGGAACCCTGTGCAGGGACTGTGTAGACAAGGTACGATGCCAGTTCTCCCAGGGGCTTTTATTGGCTCTGCATGTCAAGCTTGATTCCTTAAAGGGAGACACACCCTTTCAGTCAAAGCCTTGGTAAAATAACCAGTTTTTCTGACTGTGTCCCATTGACAAAGAAAAATGGATTCTTACTGCACTAATGCAAACAACTATATTGCCATAAGTTAAGAGTACTTACAGGTAGTCTCCAAATTAAAGAGGAACCAGGTGGGGAAAAATGAACATTGTTACTCATGTCTGTATAAAGACCACCTGAGCAGGCTTAGTGTGATCAGCAAGGCTGTTTATTCACTTGGGTGCAAGTGGGCTGAGTCTGAGATAGGAGTCAGTGAAGGATGGTGGGATTAGCTTTGGTTCTTATATTAGCATTGGTTCTTTGGGATAGGTGTTGGAGTCAGGAGCAGTTTTTTTGTGGGCAAGGGATGGATGTTACAAAGTACATTCTCAAGGGCGGGGAGGATGTTACAAAGTACATTCACAAGGGCAGGAAGGAATGTTACAGAGTACATTCACAAGGGCCGGAGGGTGTATTGTCACAAGGGCAGGGAGGAATGTAACAAAGTACATTCACAAGGACAGGGAATATCACAAAGTACATTATCACAAAGGCGGGGGAATATCACGATGGCCTGACCATGGTGCAGCCAGCTCAGAACACCTTACAAACTTGCACCAAATTTTGTTATAGTAGTATACCTTACTCAATTATTAAAGGCCGTAAATAGTTTAAAATAAGTTTCCTTGACTCTGAAATACAAAACAAGGATCAACAATATTCCTAGCAAAAGTTAAAAAGTTGCTTAAACTTTTTGAGTGCAATCCACTTAGTTAACTCTTGTTTTGCTTGATATTTGTGAATACCTTCTTTCTCAATTTCAGTGTTACAATCTTCAAAGCTATTAAAAACCAGCATTTGAGAACACCTGTTAATGTCCTTAATATAGCTTGATTATAAACCATCTTTTGAGAAGGAACAAAGCAAGACAACAATTGTCTGCAAATGACAAAATTTTCAGGATAGCTACAGTTAAAAACATGACTGATTAATTTATTTATTTCCATGGTTTACAGTAACTTTACCCTTAATTGTGATTGATAGCATATACTTGGGCATTAGAATTTTAGAAATCCCATACAAGTTTGGAACGTGTATTAGTATTATTTACCGAAATATAATGTAAAGAAGATTGGACATCATCTTGGCAATCTTATGTAACTAAACGTGTCAAATAATCCTGTCTACCTTTTCTTTGAATGTTTCAGGGGCCCTCTGAGCCATCCAGAAAGCCAGACATCAGTAAGGACAATTTCCAGATTGGCATAAATTATTTTGCCAAAATGATGACTTAAAAGGCAAAAACCTTTCATTAGCCTTTACTATGAGATGAAATTTTGTTTAAAGCCAAATTTTACACTTGCATTAGTTTATTGATATTAACCCCAATTAGGTTAAATGAAACCTTATAGATTATTTCAACTAATTTTAACCAATTTGACCATGAAGTAAAAGTCTTACAAACCTTTCACAACCTTTTTACTAAAGGGTGGATTATGCCTTAAGACCTTCTTGCTATGCTTTTATTTCAGTGCTTAATTTATGAAAAGAACATATAAATATAATGGGAGAAGACACTGTAGTGCTTCTACCATGCATTTCATTGCAAGGCAACCCAAAGCCAATTGGCTTATTTTGTAATCAGTCCATCCCTGATGGGAGTCTCATCTCCCAGTGCGGGGTGAGGATGTTTCCTTATCTTCCAGGTGGCCAAGAGCATACTTTTCTAATTTATAACTACTATTAGCCATCCCTTACAGTGTGTTTTCTACCTAGTTATTACACACCAAAGCTTTTCATAATGTGAAGTAATTTGATACCCCCCCATACTTAAAACACAATAGATAACACAATGCAAAACAGAATAGAGCCTTTGATTTTGAGAGGGATCCATCTCCTTTTAATTCCTGGGATTTCATGAGGAAAGAAACAGGTTTTTTTTCCCAAAACGGGGTCTGTGGCATCTCATTTTTCCCAAGGAGTTCCATGCTACCAAAAGTTATCTTAGGACCTCTCATGCATGCATTAAGAGTGGTAAGACAAAAAATGGAGAAAAATAATTCAGTCGACTGAGAAGAGAAGAGCCTTTTTCCAGAAAAACAGGATCCAGGAAGAGAAAAACATAAAAGCCTTTTAAATATACCTATAACTTGAATATCCACTTTTAATTAAGCTGAGCACTCTTTAAGGAAATCCTTTTAAATCCCGTTACTTGACTTTAGCCATGCCAAGCATTTAAGATTTTTGGCTTTACAACTTTTGAAAGTAACCTCACGGTGAAACCAGCAAGCCTTAATCAGGTTTTGACTCAACTGAGTGTGTACAAAGTATTTTCAAAATTGTGATTGAGACAGTGAAAGAGATCCAACCCAAACAACTCCGTTTTGTTTCCAGCCCCCAAGCTGTCCTTGCCCATCCCTCAGGGTAGGCCAAACAAACTTTGGGAGGAGCCGAGTTTACATTCTACAGTGGAAAACAAAGATGATAATAGCTGATAATAGCCGCTTCCCATGATATACTTCCCTCTTGTCTGGGGACCAGACCGGAAACTAACCACAATATTAGAAACCATGGCCCAGGAGCCATGCAGCTGGAAGCTACAAGATTTTGACCTTCCCTAAACTGCTCTCAAGATCAGGCTTAAGATATTTTGTAAACCCTGCCCTTGATGGATCAGCTGGTGCCATCCTGATTGACTAACTGGATTATCTGATTTTGTGGCCCTCACCCAGGAACTGACTTAGCACAAGAAGACAGCCACCATTGTGAAATGGTGAAGACTAAAACAAAGTGTTGCCACGCGATTGCAGATCATGTTCCCAAGGACATGAAATGAGATGGAGGCTGTAACCAAGCTTGCCACCAACTGCTTTGCCGGGCTGGCTTGAACAGCAGGCTTATGGAGTCCTGGGCCTGCATCCTAACCTAAGTACCCTTTCTTTGACAGAACCATACAGAAAGACATGCAAAGCACACCACATTGTTTATAGGATAAGACGAACCTCACAAATCCTTCTTCATTAATTATAAATTTACAGAGAATATAAACAATGATCCTTATTATCCCTTTTGCCAGTTTGCACAGGGAGAGAAAAGCCAAAAGCCCAGTTGGTAAGACATTTTTACGCTTTTGCTGGCATATCAGGCTTCTGGGTTCCCTTCCCCCTGGCTTAACTGTAAGCCAAGCGTTTTAAGGTTTGGAAAATTAACCTTTTTCAGGTTGGAAGAACATTATGAAAGAGACAGAAGCCATGTTAAACCGTGAAAAAAGGAAAAACTAGAAAGGAATTCCAATTAGGGTTTTCAAGAAGTATTGCCTCTCTTCCTATTGAGAATGGTGTTTCCTCTATTTCTTTGCCTTCCCTATTTTTTCTTTTCCCTTTTGGCGTACTATAGGAGATACATTGCTTATCTCCAAAATTCTCTTCTGCTTGCAGAGCCGCCTGTTTTAGCTGCAGTGAGGGCTTGACTTAGCAGCAACATAACCGATTTTTTTTATGCGACCACCGGAGCAGGCGCCAGAGATGAGGCAAGTAGGTAAGGTAAAAAAAAGCTTTATCAGCTAGCCAATGTGAAGGAGGAAAGGGCAAGGTTCACCGGTCTCCGGCGGTGGAGGCTGAGGAAGTCGCTCCAGTGGTGGAGGCTGAGGAAGTCGCTCCCGCGTTCTCAGGCGAGGTTCCTAGGTCCACATATGAGGAGGGGCCGATGAAGTTTGCGCCGGACGTCTGCCGGGAGCGGCTTTTTATGTCTAGGGCCTGGGAGTGGGAGGGCAGTAGGCGGGACACGGGCATGTCGGGGGCATTCCCTAGGCATGGCCAGGTAGGTTTCGGTTTCCTCGTTCGGACCTCACGTTGCGCCTGCGCAGTTGGTCTGCATTTTTCCCGGGCGGGGGCTACATTTTCCCCCAACCAACTACATTTGCGTAAGTTGGTGATGAAGAACCCAGAAATGTGCCATCTTAGTCGTCTTTGTACTCTCCCCCGTGTCCAGACAATAACATCCTCCCGTGTGAGGTTAAATACCTGAGTTAAATTTTGGAAAGCTTCTGTATACCTATTAGGGTTGTTAGAAAATCAGTCTAAATCTCCTTTTACTTGTGTAAAGTCCTGCAATGAGCAGGGAACTTGAAGGTGCCCCAAATAAGGGGGACCCTCAGATGATTTCCCTGAAAGTTACTTTTTTTTAATTTTGGGGAACTATTTTCCCTGGGCTTGCCCAATATGGTTGCTAAAAGATCTGAGTTGATCTTAAAACACTTGCAGAGGTTTAGTAGAAATGCCATGCTCTTGTGCAAAAGAAAATGAGTTGCTTTCTTTAAAGTTCTGAGGTTAAGGAAGTTCCAGTGTTTCAGAGTGCACTCCAGAGGGGTGCAAGCTGAAGATAATTTATTACCCAGTTAGAAAAAGAAGCGAGAATAAAAACGTTTTCTTAGTCTCCTTCCTTTCTGTATGACCCAGAGTGGAGGAGAAGACAGGGAGTATCCTCTGAATATCTTACCTCCCCGGTTTCTGGATTCCGGCACTTTCTTAAATGTGCTCCCCTATGGTTGTAGGCGTGGTCCTCCAGGCCGTGGATCCGGATGAACTAAGTGATGGGGCTAACCACGTGTACCCAAGCAGCCTTAGCTTATCCGCCTTGTGTGATTTCCCTTTGACTTCCTCGAACCGGTGTGATTTGCCTGGATCCCCCCCCCAAAAAAAAACAATCTGGAGAGACTGTAGCCTTTGGGCAAGGCTCCTTTAATGGGGGCAGTGTGCTATAGATTGCCTGCTATTACGGCCTGTGCTAAAGCATTTACACTTAAAAGAAAACAGTTCTGGTTAACTTCGGAACTTAAACTTCCCTTACTAATTAAGTACTATGTTAACTGGGACAGAATAGATGCCTTAAAAAAAACGTAGGAATTGGAATGGCCATTTTCCCACTGATGGGATAGGACAATATCCTGTCCTGATAGGACAATATCAGGACTAAAATCTGGCTGTGGAAGACATTTTACCCTTAACTTAAAAGCAGAAACTTCCATTCTCGGAAGAGTCCTAGAGCTTGATTTCTACCAGAGAAACCGGAGAGAGAGAGTTTACTGAGTTACTACTGCCTGCTGTGATTCTCCATCTTTTCTAACAGACATTTTTTCCCTAAACTGTAAGGATTACTGCACAGTAGACACACACACAGAGGGTAAGAGACTGCGGATAAAAAGAGAAAGTTTGGCGACAGGGTAGATGGAAGAAAGCATTGAGATTATAGGACAGATTTAAAGTTGAAATCCGCTGCGTACTCACCAATCTGATGAATGAATTTAACAGCTCTGATGAGTGAAGGAACACCAGGGTTCTTGGTACTCATACTGTTTTAGATAAAATGACATGGACACACATGGAGTGGTTTTAAGGAGTGGAGAGTTTAATAGGCCAGAAAGAAGGTAGAAGGAAGAAGCTCCCCCATACAGAGCCGGGGAGCTGGGGTAGCGGGGGTGGGGGGGTGCTCCAAAGCTGAGAGAGGGAATTCCCCTACCCCCCACCATTTTTTTAAAGAGACATGGTCTTGCTACATCACCCAGGCTGCGGTGTAGTGGTCATTCACAAGGGATCCTCCTGCCTCAACCTCCTAAGTAGCTGAAACTACAGGCACATGCCACCTGCACCTGGCAGTGGTTAAAGTCTTAATGATTATGTGGGCACATGCTTTATTCACTGATAATTATTTCATTTTTATTCCTTTTTGTTTTAATAAGATAGAAACTTCTTTAAAAGCTTTGAGAAAACTGTTGAAAACTTTAGAGGTGTAGGCATGATTTGAAATACAACAGAAGCAGTTCTTTTGTTTTTGTGTATTTATTTAAAGAAGCAGAGTCTCACTCTGTTGCCCAGGCTGGAGTGCAGTGGTACAATCATAGTTCATTGCAGTCTTGTCCTGAGCTCAAGAGAGCCTCCTAAAATTCTGAGATTTCAGGCATGAGCCACTATGCCTGGCCCAGAAACAGTTTTCTTTACTAAATCAGGCAGCATAGATACCAATTTAGAAAAATCATTTCAACTGTAGCTCTCCCCTCCCTGCTCCAAAAAACTAGATGGCTTTTGCAAGCTGAGCAGTATGTTAGGTACTGGCGAGAGAAAGATACATGAACCCATAGCTGCCATTTTGGGGGATCTTTACTGATGAGTATACGTAAAGGTGTAAATGAAGGAATCATGAAAAAGTTGATGGGATAATATTATAGTTTGACCATGGAGTTAGGGAATGGGAGCAGTGGAAAATGCTGAAACTAAGATAACCTTTAAAAGTTAGTTACAGATCTATGGAGTAGACAAAATCAGTCCAGGCACTCCAGTCATAAAGATTAAAATGGTCAAAGTCATCTATATAAAAGGCCATGGAAGGCTTGCAGAAAGGCTCAGTGTAGGCTTAGGGATAGGGAATGTCAGAAATAAAATGGCAGAAAGGTGAACTAGAGCTAGACCCTGTGTGCCAAGTTAAGCAGTTGGATTTAATTTTATGGAATTGGAAAGTATTATATTTTTAAAACAAGACTGTTAGGTGAAGTCTATGGGGTTGTTGGCAGAGAGTAGTAAAAGTTATTGGCCTAGTGAAAAATGATCAAATAATGGAAGGAGAAAAGTGTCATCAGAGTGGTTAAAATAGAGCAACGGAGAGATACTAGATTTGGGGGTGGGGAATGAATAAGGTGAGCTGCTTTGCCCCCTTATTACAAGCTAGTTATTGTATATTGCACTAGTGCCTCATAAAAAGAATCATAGCAACCCTGAGAGGTAAGATAGTCTATTTTGCTTTGTTTTGCCTCTGAGAGTTTACACTGAAACAGTAGAAGATGTGCTAGTGACTGTGTCTTTGACTCCTAGTACTATATTTAACACTTGGAAAGGTACTCATTTGGTAGCACCTTCCAAAGATTACATAAAACTTTGTAATTGGGTTTAAAATCAAATTGATGTAAATCTCAAACCGTGTTTCTATTTTTTTTTTATTTTTGAGACGGAGTCTTGCCCTGTTGCCAGGGCTGGAGTGCAGTGATGTGATCTTGGCTCACTGCAAGCTCCACCTCCTGGGTTCATGCCATTCTCCTGCCTCAGCCTCCCGAGTAGCTGGGACTACAGGCGCCCGCCACCACACCCAGCTAATTTTTTGTATTTTTTTTTTTTTTTTTTTTTTTTTAGCAGAGATTGGGTTTCACTGTGTTAGCCAGGATGGTCTCCATCTCCTGACCCTCGTGATCCGCCACCAGCCTCAGCCTCCCAAAGAGCTGGGATTACAGGCGTGAGCCACCGTGCCCGGCCCCGTGTTTCTGTTTTTAAAGAATGTTCCCACCAATTTTAGGTTCAAAGATCAAACTGTAAGAATGACTCTGTGTTACTCTTCTATGAGTACACAAATATTTTGTGCATCCTCAATGTTTTCTATGTTACCCAAAGTTAGTGTTATACTACTTGATATCAAAATGAAGTGAGGGAGGAAGGAAAAGAATGCCATACAGGTTTCCTTTTGTGGATACTCCTTAGTAGGTAACACTCAGACTGGGATTTCCAAATCTGGTTATACTTAAAGAGAATTGAACCTGAACCAAGTGGAAAGAGCGCTGAAAGCTTTGCTTCCCTGCTTTAAACATTGTCTTTCATTTTACAGAAAATGAAGATTGAATATAGCATGTTCCCGTTTGAGTTCTAGTCACCCAGAAATCAGAGAACTCTCAAGCCTCCATCCTGTTTATTTCATAATCCAGCAGGCTACCAGCCACCATGCAATATTTTTGGAGGAAGAAAATTTTGGTCAAAATAATGCATCAATTCTCAAAGTATGGTCTGGGGAAACTGAGATCTCTCAGACCTTTTCAGGAGGTCCATAAAGTCAAAACTAGACTGATACCAAGATGTTATTTGCATTTCTCTTTCATTCTGTCACAAGTGTACAGTCACGTTTTTAAGAAGCTACATGGTATATGACATTGCAGCAAATTAAATGCAGAAGGAGATATGGAATTCAAGATCCAGCTGTTTTCTATTAAGCCAGTTACTAAGATTTGTAGACATTTAAAGCAGTGCCACTTTTCTCATTTTAAAAGGAAATAGTTATTTTTCATAAAATACATTATTTGTGTTAACAGGTAGAGGGTTTAACATTACTATTTTGAATAGTTTACACATAGGCTTTTAGGGGAATGAAAATATTCTATGATACTGTAATGACAGATATGTGTCATTGTACATTTGTCCAAACCCATAGAATGTACACCACCACCAAAAGTGAACCCTAATCTAAACTGTAGACTTTGGGTGATGTGTCAGTGTAGCTTTATCAGTTGTAACAAATGTACCCTCTGGTGAGGAATGTTGATACAGGAAGCTAGGCATATGTTGGGGCAGAGAGTATTGGGAAATCTCTGTTCTCCTTCCTCTCAGTTTTGTTGTGAATGTAAAACTACTCTGAAAAAAATAAAGCCTTAAAAGTTTTTCAGTTTCAATTTCTAATAAAAATCTGATCAATAGATAAAACCTACATAAATAAAAACTATTTGGAGGTCCTCACTAAGAGTTTAAAGGGATCCTAAGATTAATTTTTGAGTGCTGCTCAGGAAATACATATTCATTAAACTCAATTTAGAAAAATAATCTTAGTTGGCGCTTATCCAGTTGAAATATTAGAAGCATTTTAAATATTTTGGTTAATTTTCTTCTAGTCTTTTTTTAGTATCGCTTTTTAAAGTACATAATTGGAATAATATTGTCTATAAAATTTTGTATAAAATTGTATATAAAATTATTGTATATAAAATATTTGTGTTCACTTACGTTTTCATAAAATGTAATCTTCAAAAATTTAGCCGTTGTATAATCTTAGTGGGTATATCTTAATTTACATAATTTTACCTTGTATTGATTCTGATTGGGGTATTAAATCTTTTTCATTTAGCACATACTTGGAAGCTTATTATGTACAGGCACTCACTGCTCATGAATGCTTTTTATTTTTTATTAAGATTTTCTTAGATTAAGAGTTGGGTGGCTGAGTAAGAAGAGGGGAGTGTGCTAAAGAGAATCTTGTCAAAATTTTGAGTTTTTTTATAGAAGCAGGCCATATAGCAAGCAATTAAAATTAATAGGAATTTACACAACTCTGTTAGCCAGCATAGGGTTGTGGAAAGTTATGGTAAATTAAAGCACTTTGAAGAATATCCTTTGCAATGAATAATTACTCAGTGTTACCTGTTTTTATTTGCTGTATTATATTTTAGATTTGACTGTTCTTTTTAATTGGTAATTTAAATACACAGGTGACCAATTCTGAAACTTCTCCCAGTCTCCAGACCTGTATCTCCAGCAGCTTGCTCAACATTTCTACATCAGTGTCCTACTGGTGCTTTAAAATATAGTATATGCTGAGCATTGATCTAAACAAAATCTGTCATGTCTTTAAAGTATCTTTATTCTCTTTTTTTTTTTTTTTTTTTTTTTTTTTTTGAGATGGAGTCTCGCTCTGTCATCAGGCTGGAGTGCAGTGGTGAGATCTCGGCTCACTGCAGCCTCCACCTCCTGGGTTCAAACGATTCTTCTGCCTCATCCTCCCCAGTAGCTGGGACTACAGGCATGCGCCACCACACCCAGCTAATTTTTGTATTTTTAGTAGAGACAGGGTTTCACCATGTTGGCCAGGATGGTCTTGATCTCTTGACCTTGTGATCCGCCTGCCTTGGCCTCCCAAAGTGCTAGGATTACACGCATGAGCCACCGCGCCCGGCCCAAAAGTATCTTTATTCTTCCCTCACACTTATTGGATAGTTTGGGTATAAAATTATAGGTTGAAAATTATTTTTCCTCAGAATTTCAAAGGAGTTTCTCTACTGCTTTTTAGCTTTCAATGTTGTGCAAAAGTCCAGAACCACTTATTTTCTGGTCTCTTGTATGTGACCTTTTGTTCCTCTGTCAAAGTTTGCAGGATGGCCTCTTTGACCCACCCATTCTGAGATTTCATGTTGTCTTTATGGGTCTGTTTTTATTTACTGTGCTGGGTATCATTGGATCCTTTCAGTGTGAAAATGTAAATGTCTTTGAAATAGTGAGTTAATAATTTCCTCTTCTCTTTTATCTGGACCTCTAAAGTGATCTTTCGTTTTCACAATTTTTTTTATTTTCCATCACTTTGTCTTTCTTGTCTTTTAACGTTGCTTACTTTCAGGTAGATTTCTTTATCTGATTTACAGCTGTTCTATTTGAGGTTTTCAATTTTCTTATATTTTAATTTTTAGGAGTCTTTTGTCTTCTGATATTTAAAAACTGATATCGTGTTCTTCATGAATGCAATGGCGTGGCATCTTTTCTCTCAAGATATTAATGGTGGTATTTTGTTTAAGTTTTCATCTCATTGCATGATCTCTGTCTACCAAGTTGATTTAAATGTGACTGTGTTTGTCATTTTCTTTCTTATCAGAGCCATTCCTTAAAATGTGTGGTGATTCTTAACTGGTGTTGATAATTTAGACTAGCTAATAAAAAACTAATTGAAATATCTGTACAAGTTGTTGGGACTAATTACCAGTGGTTTTTAACTGTAGGATGATCCAACTGGAGTGATATGTTGCTCAACCTCTTAGGAGTTCCATAATGCAAATCCAAACAAAGTGGTTTTTAACTTTCCGTATCCTAAAATTACTGTAGCAGATGATGCCAGTGCTCTCTCCATAGGCCTGTGTTTCCTTCCTGCTCTCAGACTCCTAGTGTGTGTTGAGTCTCAACATCTAGCTCCTAAGGCTTGTTGCAAGGCCAGTCTCACCATGCCAGAGCCTGTTTTGCCAATGTACCTGCTGTGGAAGTGTCTGGAAATTTTGCTTCCTGAGGATAGCCCTTAACCAATGACTAATGATATGAGTAAACTCTGAGGTGTGACCTACATTAACACCAAAGCTACCCTGAGGAACTGAGCTAAAATTACCCTCTATGGGACCTTCCTTGGTGTCTTACCCTTGCTTAGCTTCCTTCCCTTTCCTGTCGTATTTCCCTACAAGTTTTTCCACAGAATACTTTCTAATAAATCACTTTGACACAAGTGCATCATCCTAGAGCTTACTGCCAAAAGACCCAACTTACAGTAACTACTACTAATTGCACAGCATTCTCTTTAATAATGTAATAGTTTGGAGCGAAATCAGACTGAAGTTTTCTATGCTGTTCTTTGGGTTCTGTTAGATAATGTCATCAAACTTTTATATTAAAGAAGAATTGGTTAATTTCTGCTCCTTAATTTTCTGGAATGATTTATGTAGTCCAAAAATTGTTTTTTTGAAAGATTGAGAGACTTCAGGAAAGTCTGGACCTTTTTGAAGTCTGGCTCTTTGACAACATATTCTATTTTTTTCTGTGGTTGTCTGTTAGGTTGTGTATCTTGAGCCAGGTTTGATAATTAGCTTTCTTTTAAATAGAAATGTGTGTTTCATTGAGGTTTTTATGTTTAATAGCTATTATTCAAAGTGTTATTTTTTCATTTTATCTGTGAACATGATACTATTTGGATTCTGATTTGAACAAACCAACTGCGAAAAGTTGTGTGTGCTAATTGAGATAGTTTGATTACAGAAGACAGTTGGGGAAATTTGATTACAGACTCTGGGTTAGATGATTCCAAATAATTATTGTTAATTTGTTAGGCATTTAGTAATGGCACTGTAGCTTTTAAGAAAATGTTGATATTTTCAGAGAGGTTTACAGAAGTATATAGAAATGAGATGACTTTATGTCTAAGATTTGCATTAAAATACTATAATCATTTGAAGAAAGAATAAAGTAAATATGCCAAATTTTTTATTATAATTGAATCTGTGTGACAGGTATGTGAGTTTTTTTTTGTTGTTTTGTTTTATGCATGTGTGAAGATTTTTGTAGTTAAGCATTTTTTTAAAAAAAATGACAACTGAGTTACATGATGAAATTAGAACACATACTTCTCACAAGCACATTCTCTCCTATCCCCTACTTCATTTCAGTTGGCAACATAATGCCATTTTTTGCCTAACTATAACATAAATTAGTATCATTTTATATTATGAAGTTTTTCTTTCTGGGATAATAACATTTCTGCTCTGTTGCATAATTATCACACACAGGTTTTTCTTTTTTTGGAGATGGAGTCTTGCTCTGTTACCCAGGCTGGAGTACAGTGGTGCGATCTTGGCTCACTGCAACCTCTGCCTCCCAGCTTCAAGCAATTCTCCTGCCTCAGCCTCCCCAGTAGCTGGGATCACAGGCACCTGCCATCACGCCCAGCTAATTTTTAAAAATATTTTTAGTAGAAATGGGTTTTGTCCATGTTGGCCAGTCTAGTTTGGAACTCCTGACCTCAAGTGATTCCACCACTTCAGCCTCCCAAAGTGCTAGGATCATAGGTGTGAACCACAGTGCCTGGCCACACACAGATTTAGTTTTATATCGGAAGAGATTGCATGTCTTTTGTCAAGCCTTTCATTGTATGATTTCTCCATTTGTGAGTTTTATGGGTTTTGTTTTTTGTTTGTTTTGTTTTGTTTTTGTTTTTGTTTTTGAGACCAGGTGTCACTTTGTCACCCAGGTTGGAGTGCAGTGACTTGATCTCACAGCAACCTCCACCTCCCAGACTCCAGCAGTCCTCCCACCTTAGCCTACCAAGTAGCTGGGACCACAGGCGGGCACTGCCACACCTGGCTAATTTTTTGTATTTTTGGTAGAAACAGGGTTTCGCCATGTTGCCCGGGCTGGTGTTTCATTTCGTTTTGTTTCTTCAATTTAGATTCCTTGCTGAGTTATATCTTTAGGTAGTATATCAAGGGTATATGGGTCCTGAGTCCGTACGTATTTGAAAATGTCTTCCTATTATTTTGATTCTTGAATGACAACTTGCTAATTATCTGAGACTGTGAGCATATGTTTTTCCATTCAGAAACTTCAGTTTTTACAGCATTCCTTTTGCCATATAATGATAGAGGAGAAAGCTGCCTGTTTTTCCTTTGTAGTTCTGCCTAATACTTTTCCTTTGCCTTGCTTACTTTTTTTCCTGGATACTTAAAGAGTTTAAGAATAAAGGTCAGGATGTTTTTAAATACTGTTCTGTGTATATATTGCATTTTTCTGGTTCATATAAGAGGCCTTTAAATATTCATTTATGGCCTTCATTTCAGTGCATTTTTTTAATTATGTCTTTGACTTTTTTCCTATTCTATTCTTTTTTGCAATATAAGTTATCTCTCTGTTGACTCTCCATTGCCTGTCTTTCATATCTGTCAACTTCTCTATAATTTCTTTAATCTCTTGAATTCCTAAATGTGTACAAAACAGTCTGTGTAGTTTATGACTTCCTTATTTTATATGGAATAAATATTCAGAACTGTGTCTTTAACCTCTATTTTGTATCCTGTGTTCCTTTTTTTTGTTTTCCACTGCAAGATTTTTATGTAGGGTGGATACATTTCTATTTATTTTTTAAATAGAATCAGTTCTAGCTAATCTTAAGAAATGTGTGGATGGAAATCTTTTTTACTTCTTTCTACATACAGACAATTGTTTTATACATCATTTGGATCATTCCCTTTAAATTTTAGATGGAGTTCTATGCTGCTGGTGGTTGATAGTCTCTGTCTAGACATTTAACTGCCTAAGAGAGGTAAATAGGAGATCTGGGACCTGGGACAAGTGCAAGCAGAGATTTGTCTTGATCTTTTCTGTGATTTTTTAAAAAGACTCCAGGAGATTGGGGGTATGTGGGGGTGGGAAACTTTACCAGACTGGGGGAATATCATTCAGATTTGTTTGGTATATTCCCCATTTTTTCAAGATGAATAGTGTCTAAGTTAACAAATTGGGTTTGTTTAATGGTTTAGAACATATTTTTCTCTGCATAGTTACCTTTGATCCATAGTAGCTTGACACTGTTTTATAGTCCAACTAGCAATGTATAGTAATTCGGTTTCTCTACATCCCGACCAACATTTGGTGGTGTCACTGTTTTTTAAATTTTAGCCATCTTTATAGGTGTGTAGAAGAATCTTGTAGTTTTAGTTTGCATTTTCCTAATAATGAATGATGTTGAATGTTTTCATGCTCTTTCTTGTCATCTACAAATCTTTGGTGAAATGTCTTTTGCCCATTTTTTATTGCATTGTTTTTTCTTGTTTGTTCTTGGTTTTTTGCTTTTGAGAGTTTTGTTTTTTGTTTTTTTGAGACAGAGTCTCACTCTCTCGCCCAGGCTGGAGTGCAGTGGTGCGATCTCCGCTCACTGCAACCCCTACCTTCCAGGTTCAAGTGATTCTCCTGCTTTAGCCTCCTAAGTAGCTGGGATTACAGGCGAGCACCACCACACCCGGCTAATTTTTTTTTGTATTTTTAAGTAGACATGGGATTTTACCACGTTGGTCAGGCTGGTCTTGAACTCCTGACCTCGTGATCCACCCTAGTTAGGCTCCCAAAGTGCTGCGATTACAGGCGTGGGCCACTGTGTGCCTGGGCAAGAGTTCTTTATATACTTCAGAAGTGAATTCTTTTTCAGATATGTGTTGCTATGGTTTGAATAGCCCCTCCAAAACTCATGTTGAAATTTAATTGTCTTTGTAACAGTATTAAGAGGTAGGACCTTTAATAGGTGATTAGGTCATTAAGGCTCTGCCCTCATGAATGGATTAATGCCATTATCACAGGAGTAGGCTCTTGATAGGAAGGATGTTTGGCCCTGTTTTTCTCTCCATCTTGTGAACACTTCCTTGCCATGTGATGCCTTCCACCATGGGATGACCCTCACCAAATGCCAGTGCCATGCTCTTGGACTTCCCAGCCTCCAAAACTGTGAGCCAAATAAACTTCTGTTCTCCATAAATTACCATGTTTGTGGTATTTTATTACAGCAGCTGAAAATGATCTAAGACATATACTTTGCAAATATTTTCTTCCAGTCTGTAGTTTGTCCCTTCTGTTTGTAGGGTCTTTCACAGAGCAAGATATTTAATTTTGGTAAAGTTTAATATTACTTTTTCCCATGTATAAATTGTGCTTTTGGTTCTAAGTCTAAGAGCTCTTTTCCTAGCTCTAAATACCAAAGGTTTTGTTTTTCTTAAAAGTTTCATACTTGCATGTTTTAACATTTAAGTTTATGATCATTTTGAGTTAATTTTTGTCTCAGGTGTGAGACTTTGGTCTAGGTTTATTTTTTGCCTAGGAATGTCCACCATCGTTTGTTGAAAAGGCTGTCTTTGCTCCATCACTTGCTTGTGTACCTTTGTCAAAAATCAGTTGAGCATATGTATATGGGTCTATTTCTGGGTTTTCTGTTCTGCTCCATTGATCCATGTGTCTATCCACTAGAACTATAAGGTCTTGATTTCTGTAGCCATATGATATCTTGAACTCAGTTGACTTATTCCTCCCCTTTTTCTCATTTTTCAAAATTGTAGCTATTCTAGTTCTTTTGCCTTAACTTACAAATTTTAGAATAATCTTGTCTGTCTCTACAAAAAAATCCTGCTAGAACTTCAGTAGAAATTGCATTAAGCATGCATGTCAATTTGGGGAGAACTGACCTCCTTACTAAGTTGAATTTTTAGTTCCATGAATGCAGTATGAATCCTCATTTATTCAGATCTTATTTGATTTTCTTCATTAGCATTATTTAGCTTTTATCATACAAGTCGTATACGTGTTTTTTTAGCTTTACACATAATTCATGTTTTTTTTGAGCAATTGTAAATGGCATCGTATTACATTAGTGTCCTTGTGTTCATTATTAGTATATAGAAATACAATTTATTTTGGCATGTGTATTTTATATCCTGTGACCTTGCTAAATTTACTCTTTCTAGCATTTTTCCTTTCACAAAATCCTTGAGATTTCCTTCACAGTCATGTTATCTACAAATCTGCAAATAGTGATGATTTCATTTTTTCCATTACAATCTATATGCCTTTTTGTTCTCTTTTTTTCCTTTATTATACTGGCTAGAATTTCCAGTACTATATTGAATAAGAGTGATGAGAGTGGACATCCTTTCCTTGTTCATGATCTTAACGTGAAAACAATTCAGTCTTTTACCATTAAGTGTAGCATTAGCTGTTAGTTTTTGATAGATGTTCTTTATCAAGTTAAGGAAATTCCTTGTTTGTTTTTCTGAGAATTATTTGTCATGAGTATTGGATTTTGTCAAGTATTTTTTTCTGCATCTTTTCATTTGTGTGATTTTCCTTTTTAGTTGGTTAATAGGTGAATCGTGTTGATTTTAAAATATGGAACCATTCTTACATACTCAGAATAAACTCTACTTGTTCATAATAATTCTTATATAATGCTGAATTCTGTTTACTAATAATTTGTTAAATACTAATACTTCATTAAGTATTAGTACTTAACATGCTAATTCATACTTTTAAGTATTTTTGTTTCTGTATTTCTGAGAAGGGTAGTAGTAGAACCAGCTCTTTGTTTAATTACTTTTTTTTTTTTTAACTTTTATTTTAGGTTCAGGGGTACATATACAGGTTTGTTACGGAGATAAATTGTGTGTCATGGGGGTTTGATGTATTTAAGCATAGTCCCCATAGATAGTTTTTCAGTCCTCACCCTCTTCCCTCCCTTCAGTCTCAGGTAGTTTCTGGTGTCTGTTATTCCCTTCTTTATGTCCATATGTACTCTGTGTTTAGTTACCACTTATAAGTGAAAACTAATAAAGTTTTCTATTCCTGTGTGTGTTCACTTAAAATAATGTCTATTTTAAATTTTATTAATTTCTGCTCTTGATTATTTAATTCCTTCTTGCTTTGGGTTTATTTTGCTCTTTTTGTGGAGTCTTGAGGTAGAAGCTTAAATAATCAATTTGTTTCTCTCTCTTTTAATGTAAACAGTTAGTGCTATAAGTTTTCCTCTTAGCACTGCTTTCGCTGTGCTCCTCTATTATTTCCGAACTGTTTCTTTGCTGTTTTTACTTCCTTGTATCATTAGCAAGACTAAACTCCAGGAAAGCAGGGAAAGGTACTTGCTTTTTGCTTTTCCCAGTATATAGCATAGTGCTCTATATTTGTAAATAATTTTTGAGCTTTAAAACTTAGATCTCAGCTTGGCAGCTTACCTCTGCTTATAACCAGGAATTGGAAGAAATACAATTAATACAAATATTCCCTGAAATTTGAAGAAAACTATAGAGGGGTTTATTGCAAGTAAAATTCTACTTAAAAAATTTATTTTTGTTTATGGAAAAGTATATTGAAAACACTGTATGGATTAAGTCTTTAGCAGTGTGTTTGCCTTTTGTGTTTAAGAATTTATATAGAGAAACATTTGAGTTTTTTAATGGCAAAATTAAAGAGCAGAGGCATGAACATTTAGTCTGAAACCAGGTCCAATCTCTCAGCAAACATTAAAACCCTCCCAGTCCATTCTTAGAGCCCATGGACTTTTCAATATCTTATTTTCACCTCAAGATTTATAAATAGAGCAAAAGTGGTTTCTTGTTGGACCTACTGATGATATAACCTTTTAAGTATTCCATTTAAAGATAATTTTAGAGAGAAAGGGAAAGGATATGGAAAGTTAATAGACAGCTATAGGTGAGAGAGTGGTGTAGCGGAAAAACTAGTAAACTTTAAATGAAATGGGGGTGAAAATTCCAGTGTACCTTGTTGGTTGGCTGGTTTGGGTCAGTTTAATTAACCTTTCTCATACTCAGTTTCTTCATCTGTAATATGAAGGGGATACTGCTGTCGTGTTTTCAGGTTGCTGTGAGGATCAGAAAAAACATAAAAATTTCTAACATGGTACCTCACATGTACTATATTTGTAAATGTAAGGTGTGTGACTGTAAGATTTATATCACTTTCATAAGGAAAATCTTTTGGGAAAATATAAAGATGTATCAAAAATTATTTTAATATGGTCAGAAGAGGGAATATATTTTGAATATGTAAATGCAGTAAATGAATATCATAATCCAGAGCAAAATTAGAAGTACCTGATTGTCACCTTTGCAAAATGCAGTATAAAGTGTTAAAATTTAAAAAAAAAAAAAAACAACTAGAATTTCAGGGACTTTATTGTGAATTACATTGACTTCCTGAAAGCCTGAAAGGGGGAAGACATGCGCTCATGGTAAAGGGCATTAAAATCTTGATGAAAGAATATTCTTGAACTGGTGGAGTAGCTGAAAACCAAGCATAAGAGAAGAGGATAAAGGCTCCATCCTCAGAATTCTCTGGCACCCAGGTAAGAAGACCATGGAGTCATATTTACAAAGTTCTTAGGGAGAAGAAAGTTTGTATAATAGCAGAGATTCTGAAACCTGCAAGAATTTCAGATAGAGCACCGATTAGCACCATTAAAAAAACTACTTGCTGAAACCCAGCTGACGAAATCATATTAATGAAAAACTCAAATTTAGAGGAGTTGTGATAAAAAGGACTCCTGGTGAGCATGGAATCTAGTTTAATGTAGATCCAGGATTAAGCAGTCATGGAATTACAGTTCATAATTCATATAAACTGTGTACATTTTTACCAAATAAAAAGTTAACAAAAATTGGTTGTGGCAGAGGGGGTGTGTGTATGTGTATATATATTTGTACATGTGTGTATTCATGCTGATTTCCAC
Organism: Chlorocebus sabaeus; assembly: GCF_047675955.1. Lineage (NCBI taxonomy): Eukaryota > Metazoa > Chordata > Mammalia > Primates > Cercopithecidae > Chlorocebus > Chlorocebus sabaeus. The sequence goes on along the minus strand of NC_132924.1, from coordinate 54,778,128 downwards.
GTTTCACAGCAAGAAGTCAATAGATATTGCCTGAAATTGAGTTTATTTAACTAATAAGAGCCCTCTCGCTCCTTTCTGTTTCTTTGTAAACTTAATTTTTAGAGGGATCCTTTAGAGGATGGGGGTCATATTACAAATGTCTAGGTGACATTCAGATTTTTTAGATTCATTTCCTTTCCTCTATTTCCTATAAATTCAAATAAATCTAATATGTTAAATCTTTAAAAACGAGATGACTAATAATAATTCCCATTCTGTTAAACTGTGGTGCTATGGTTTGAAGATTTGTCCTCTGTAAAACTCATGTTGAAATTTAATTCCTGGTTTGGCAATATTAATAGGTAGGGCCTTTAAGGAAGTGATTGGTTTATGAGACAGACCTCTGCCCTCATGAATGGTTTAATCCATTAATGGGTTAATAACTTAATGGGTTATCATGGGAAGGGAACTGTTGGCTTTATAAAGAAAGGGAAGAGAAACAAACCTCAGCTAACATGTTAACATGAGTACCCCCATGCCATGTGATGCTCTGTGCCACCTCGAGACTCTTCAGAGAAGAGTCCCCAACAGCAAGAAGGCTCTTACCAGATGTGCCCCCTTTGGCCTTGGACTTCCTAGCCTCCGTAACTGTAAGAAATAAGTTCTTTCTCTTTATAAATTACTCAGTTTCAGTTCTGTTATAAATACCAGAAAATGGACTAAGACATAATAGCAAAGTGGTTGAGAGTCTGAATTCTTCATTCAGATTGCTAGTATGACTCTGGGAAGTTTGCTAATCTCTGTGTGTCTGAATTCATCTGTAAATGGGAATACTAGTCCATACTTTATAGTTTACAGATGCTCTTAGTACAGGGCTGAAATGTTAACTGTAATTACCTCTCCTATTTTTGTTATTCCTAGAGATAAACTTGTAATGATAATCACAAAATATTAATGATTGTTGTTTCTAGGTAGTAGGACTTGTGATTTTTTCCTTCTAAATGCTTTTTTAACAATGAATAACACAAAGCTGTCCTTTTAAAAATAAAATTAAAATATAAATTTTAGTTGTCCCAGCAGTTCTTTTGTATCTGAAACCTCAGTTGTCAAGCCTGGAAATCTGTACTTTTAAAGTATCCTCAAGTGACTCTGATTACACATCACGTTTGGAAGCACTTGGCATAAAGAACTTCCCCCACCCAATTCAAAGAAATACGTATTTAAGCCCTCATAATGTGCAGTGTGGTTCAGCTATATCTTTTTCCAGGCTAGTCTACCTCAACACTCTTGTGGACATGATTTTTGCCAAAAATCCGAGTCAGCTTTGGGGAGCATTCTACCCCCCATGAGATGGCTATTTTATCCCAGGAGAAGGAAAAAAAAATGGTAGTTTACAGTTTTTTAGGCATAAGGCAGGAGTCCTTTAAATTGGAAGGGAATGTGGTAAACACAACACAAGAAGAGCCAGCACATTCTGAGTGTGCTGATACCCTGGGGGAGAAGAGTAAGACAGTATGACAGGCATCAGACAGCATCACAAAACATTTTAAAGTTAAAAACAAATTATGTAACACCAAGAAGTCAATTTTCCCTCCACTCACTCCAGGACAGATGCCTTGCTTAAAAAGTGCCTCTTCAACTAAGAAAAACTGTGTCCATAAGTACTTCACTAGCTTTCCACAAACAGTAACTTTTTTTGTGCTAGAGAAGTAGGCTTGTTCTGAAGCTCAACATGTCCTTGGAAAATGATTGAGTAGCATGTTAATATTCATAGTTGATGGAGCTGGATTAGCTCTTCTTTAACTTCGGATATCCACTATGATGATAGAAATAGGGATTTTCTCTGGTCTTGCAGTCCTTCCTCTTCTCAGTCACAGTGCTTTCTGCCTAAGTGGTACTGAATGGCATTGTGACTACTGCTTTCTTCTCCAGTGCCAGGAGCGGTAGAGTCTGCAGCAGTGAAAATATCATTGTCTTTGTTCTTTTCTGAGATGGTGAAGTGGCTATGGCATTAAGGCAAAATCACAGCTAGGACAAAAAACAATGGAAACTCAAGATCAGTGTGCTGTAAGGCAGAGCATTAGTGAGAGAATCAGAGGATGTACAGAGTGACACCTCAGAATCTGCTAATGTTACCTTAGAATCTTCCTCCAGGTTCATTGCTTGAATCGTATTCTGCTAGTCTTTCTTCGTAATAAATTAAGAGTGTTAACACTTTTCATTTACTTCTCTTAGCTTCATGTTTTCGATTCATGGTACTTTCACATCACATACCTCTATTGTAGATTGTCTTGATCATGTATACTGCTAAAGGAAGGACTTGTATAATATCAAACAGATATTTGAATAATCAGTTCTCTGGCTGTTTGAATGAAATTTTCAAACCAGGATTTCTGGTTAGAGCAAGGTCTAAATGAACTGGGCCTCAGACAGTCGAGATATTTAGAATTTCAAAACAATCACTTGAGACAGGAGGGGTATGTTTTATTGTATCTTTTGCACATAAAGATTTCACTAATGGCCAATCTGAATGAGGGAAAGGGGGCCGTAGGGAGGGAGAGTTTGAGACCCCCTCATCAGAGAAAACAGCAGAAAGACATGGTAAACTTGTTTCTGCTTTTCCTGTGGGAAATTTGATTGGGGGTGGAGGAGGGATAGTTGACTGGGGCTATGTACTCATCATCCATGAAGGTCTACCTTTCTGAACTTGAAGGTACAGTTAAGATAGAGCAAAAGGTGTAAACAAGTATCTGATAGTTTCAGATGGTTAATTTACATCTCAAGATACTGAGCAACTTTGCTTATACTGTACTGTTCCTTCACCTCTCCTCTTCCTCTTAGGGTTGTTCTTCCCAAACTGCAATTACAATTCAGGAGAGGGCCTGAAATATGATATGTAATGCAGCATAAGCATGGTGTGTTTTCATGGCATGTCAATTTTACTTGTAGATTTTGGAATATTTTTGTATCAAATATGAATATATTAAGTATGTACTTAATGGGACAAAAAAGACACATGGAGGGATTTTTGTATATACTTTTTACTGAAATAAATGTTAATACGGAAAGGTATGTAAAATCATAAATGTAGAGCTTAATGAATGTCACAGAGAACAAGCCATGTAACTACTAGTTTTTTTGTGTGGTATCAATAAGCTTTCCTTTTATTGCTGTTTGTATGGTATATCTTTCTATTATTTTGCTTTCAACTTTATAAATGTATTTAATATATGTCTCTTGTAAGCTGCGTGTAGATGGGTTTATTTTTCTCGAGTCTGACTGGCAATCTTTATCTTTTAATTGGAACTTCTAGTGTGTTTGCTTTTAATATAATCATTGATATGTTTGGTTTTAAGTCAACCACCTTACTATCTATTTTCTATTTGTCTCATCTATATATTTTTTTTATATTGCCTTGATTTGGGGTATTTTCCCATTTCATTTTTTCTATTTGAATTATATTCTTTTGCTGTTTGTTTGTTTAGAGATTATATAATACATCCTTGGTCTTTTAAAAGCTATTGTTAATTAGTATTTCTTTTAACAGCTCCTGGACAGTGAAATGACTTTAGAGCTCTTAAACTCTGTGGATCCTCCTTACACTTTTTGATGCCAGTTTTGTAATTTGTTTTAATGGTAATAATACTAATATCTTGTGAGACTTTCAAAAAAGGTTTTATATAGCCAGTATTTATTTAGAATTACTTACATACATACATACCCTTTTTATGACTCTCTCCCCCTTCCTACATCTCTGAATTTTTATGTGAAATTCTTTTCCTTCTGCCTGAAGAATTCGAGTAGACCTTTTAGTGATAAATTCACTTAGGTTTTGTTTTTCTGAACGTGTTTTTAAGGCTCATTTTTGAAGGACATTTTTGCTGGATACAGAATGCTAGGTTGGTAGTTCTGTTCTTTTAGCACTTTAAAAATAGTTCACTGCAGTCTTGATTCTGTTGTTTCTGCTAAAATGTCAGCTGTCAATCTTACTACACCTTTTAAGTTTTTTTCTCTGTCCTTGGTTTTCAGTAGTTTGACTGATGTACTTGGGTAATGTTTTCTTTTTCTTTGTAATCTTTATTGGGTTGTGTAGATTTTTTTTTTTTTTTAATGTGAGGGTTGGTACTCTGTCAGTTTGGAAAATATTCAGTCATTATTTCTTTAAATACCACTTCTCCCGAGTTATACGTCTCCTCCCTCAAACGTTCCAGTTAACATTTAACATTAGACCCTTTCACTTTATTCTTTTTTTTTTTTTTTTTTGCTCAATTATTTTTCAATCCATTTGTTATTCCATACTTCATTCTGCATATTTTTTTCTGACCTAGCTTTTTAGGTTATTAATTTTTTTCTTCAGCTGTGACTATTCTATGCCTAATTTCTTAATCTTGCCATTTCATTTCTTGACTTTATTAAGAATAGTTATTTCAGAGCTAATGATATGAAAATCTTGAGTCTTTTGGCTCTGTTTCTTATTGTCTACTTTTTTGTGTTTAGCCATAATTTTCATCTTGATGCCTGGTTGTTTTGGACATTGTGTATCAAAATTTTGTCCATGTTGTATACCAAAAAAAAAAAAAAGTAGTAATAATTTCAGGTTCTTCATGATTTTATATTTCTCCAGGAGAATATTTTTGCAGTTAGGCTAGGGTGGATCATCCAGTCAGTGTCTGAGATGACTCCAACGTAGACTTGAGCCCTTGTAAAGATTGGTCTATTTTTGTTTTGTTCTTATTCCCAGATTGTAGCCTTTCAGAGTCCTTGATAAGAGCATAGGTGTTTCTCAGGACCTCTTCTCCTAAGCAGCCTTTGGACATTAATTTTTGCTTAGCTTTATTGCCCTTATTGTTTTTCTCTTTCAGAATCAGTCATGGTCTTGAGGATAGAGCTGTGCCAAATGTCTGGGCTGCCTCTCTCCTTTCTTCTTGCAGATTTTGGCCCTACTAATTCTCACTGCCTTGATATCTTACCAATGTCTTCAAACGTATATTTATATTTTTTTACATTTTGCTCAGTTTTTCTGATTGTACTTGGTTGTTCTAAAAGAACCTAGTTAGCCATTCCAGACATATATGAAGTTGTTTTGTTTTTATCGTTGTCGTGGTGATTGTTAGTTTGTACCTTTTGCTTTCAAAAAATATTTTAAAGAAATTTTGATTTTTAGGGTTGTATTTCCCAGACCTCTACTTTGACTACCCATTGCCCTCTGCTGTTAGTGGTGATTAAGTGAAGAGTTTGAGAAATGTAATGGAAAGGGCATGGGATTTTGTTTTGTTTTGTTTTGTTTTTGAGACAGAGTCTCTGTCACCCAGGCTGGAATACAGTGGCATGATCTCGGTCCTGCAGTCCTGCCTCTGAGGTTCCAGTGATTCTCCTGCCTCAGTCTCCCAGGTAGCTGGGATTACAAGCAGGCATCACTATGCCTGGCTAACTGTTGTATTTTTAGTAGAGATGGGGTTTCACCATGTTGGCGAGGCTGGTCTTGAACTCCTGACCTCAGGTGATCCGCCTGCCTTGGCCTCCCAAATTGCTAGGATTACAGGCATGAGCCACCATACCTGGCTGGGCATGAGCTTTTTAAGCATGCAGACCTACATTCACACTGTGGCTCCTCCTGATTGTGTCAACCTATATGAGTTACCTGTTTAAAATTACCTTTTTAAAATTTCTCTTTCCTCATCTGCAGATGGGTTTAGTGAGAATGAAAAAGGAAATTGAAATTAAATTTTATTTAAAATGAAATAATGTATGGACAGCTTCTGGTATAAATAAATGCTTAGTAAACTTACTATTTTAATTATCTTGAGGAATAGGAAACTAGAGTTAAGACCAATCTTATAAGGAATTTAATAGAAATTTATAACTTCACCATGTAGTAATTGTTAACAAACCCTTAAAAAGGGCCTTTATGTTTGGTTTTGGGGCAGTTTAACACGCATCTGTGTCCCAGGTACCCTACTTAATCTCGTTAATATTATAGATTCCATCCAAGATCTTGCAGTATAGAGCAGAGGTCAGCAAACTTTTTCTTTTTTTCTGAGACAAGAGTTTCACTCTTTCGCCCAGGCTGGAGTGCAGTGCTGCAGTCTTGGTACACTGCAACCTCCACCTTCTGAGTTCAAGTGATTCTTCACCTCAGCTTCCCAAGTAGCTGGGACTACAGGTGCATGCCATCATGCCCAGCTAAATTTTTTACCATGTTGTCTTGGCTGGTCTCAAACTCCTGACTTCAAGTGATCCACCCACCTTGGCCTCCCAAAGTGCTGGGATTACAGGCATGAGCCACTGTGCCTAGCCAGCAAACTTTTTCTATAAAGGGCTAGGTAAGGTTTTTTGAGACATATTGCCTCTATTGTAGCTATTCACTCTGCTGTTTTAGGGCAAAAGTAGCCATAGTCAATATATAAATGAATGGGCATGGGTGTGCTCAAATAAAACTCTATTTACAAAAACAGGTGGCAGGCCAGCTTGGTCCATGGGTCCCCAAACTGTGCCGACCCTAGTCTTCCACAAACTAAAACTGTTTTTTACATTTGTAAAGGATTGTTTAAAAAGAAGATGCAACAGAGACCACATGAGACCCAAAAAGCCAAAAATACTTCATTTCTAGTTCTTTACAGAAAGGGTTTACTAACTTTTGGGTTGGAGAATGGGTGGTGGTTGCTACCAAAGAAAAGGAAGTAGACTTCAGTACTCTATAGAGTTAACAGCAAAGAAAGAAAAACAACATGCCAAGTAGTTTTAGATCCAGAAAGGATCCTGATGGGAAGAATAGGAAATTCTGTGTGCAATTCTGACATACTTATCCATACCCCACCCCAACTATGACTGTCCTACTAATTAATCTGTTTTTATGAATTTTCCATAGTGTGCTGTTTAAGCAGCAAATAGAGGGGTAAACTCATAGATAATAAATAGCTAAATACTGTTAGAAATTAACTTTCCATTATAGCTAAATGTTACCAGAATTTTTACTCCTGTTATATATCTAGTTTTGATTTTATAACATCCTGCTAATTTTTGTTCTTACAGAAATACACTTTCGGGAAATGGCCTCTAAATCCTGGCTGAATTTTTTAACCTTCCTCTGTGGATCGGCAATAGGATTTCTTTTATGTTCCCAGCTATTTAGTATTTTGTTGGGAGAACAGGGTGACATCCAGCCTAATGTTCTTCATAATGATCCTCATGCGAGGCATTCAGATGATAATGGACAGAATCATCTAGAAGGAGAAATGAACTTCAATGCAGATTCTAGCCAACATAAAGGTATGGTTTACTTTATTAAGGAGTAAATATAAGCAGTATTTTAGTCTAAATTTTGTCATATCCCTGTCTATATCTGTTGATTAAAATGGGCTATATATTCCAGATACTAAATAACAATTCTTGGTTTGCCTTGAGAGAAGGAATTGCTAAAACCCAGATTTATTTAGGGAATATTAATTTTGAATTAATTTTTAAGTAGAAATGGTTCAGAAACCATGATTTGGGGAAGGGCATTAACTATTCAGATTAGATTTGTTTCTGAAAATGTTTTTTTAGGTCCAGTTTTGTTATATGTGTATCTTTGGTTTTTGTTATTTGTTTTGGTCATAGCTTTTGCTTAAGTCTTATTTTCCTAGAGAAACTTGAGGTATATATAAATTTCAATTTATATTTTTATAGTTAATATAACTCTTTTTTTTCCTCAAGAGGCACAAAGAACAAGGAAGTTAAAAACCAAGGATGCGTTCTAAAGACTTCATTTTCTCCTAGCCTCCTACCTCTAACCAGATTTTCTCAGTTGAGTTATTTATGTGTCCCTTAAGTGTTATCTCCAAGTTTCTGTCCTTTAGCTGTTTATCTGTGTGACATCATCAACCCCCATAATTTTAATTTCCATCTATTTCTTACTGTCTTTAGCCCAGTTCCAGACATTGTGGGAAGACATTAACACAATGCAAAGATCTCTGCAAAATATGGTTTGACAGAAAATAATATAAGTAGCTTGAAAACTATTGGAATTCTGGGATGCAGAGGGTCCACTATTCAGAGTTGCTTCTCTTCTCTTCCCAGTAGTAATTACTTCTTCACTACCTCTCAATCAGAGGTTGAAGGGTGAGATTTCAAAGCCTGGTTCCGTTTTCTCAACTAGCAAACACATGCATACTATGTCATATTTTGGGATTGTTTATATAACAGTAATTCAGCTCTGAGCAGGTGCTCTGTGTTCTTACAGAACAGTTTGATCACTGTGTGTGTGCTCTGTAGCATAGCTACATGGCTTTAGATGATCAACTGAAGCCAGATTTCCCTACTAACAGTAGGCCGTACTAGGCCTCACTATAGGCATGTGTATTAGATACATACTTGTCCAGCTCAATGGCCTACAACATGTGGGGTATGCTAAAAGTTTGTCTACTCCCTTCAGACTCAGCATGTGTAAATTGAGTCTCCTTTTCCTTCCTACTCCTAGAAGTTGCTCTTCCTCCTCTATTCTTTATTTTATATAGCTCATTAGCATCTGTCAGTGCCAGAAATTATGAAATCATGGTAGGTGATTGCCTTCACATGCTAGCCAATTCCATTTATCAGTACATTCTATGATACTTCTTTACCATTTTTCATCTTTTCCTCTTAGTCCACAGTGCATTTCTGATTCAAACCTTCAGCTATACCCGTGTACCTGCAGTCAGCCAAACTTCACCATTCCTTTTGGTGAACTTATAACCTATTTTCTGTGTCATCTCTTTATTTTTATCTTTCTTTTTGTTCTACCCAGGTCCCTATATACTGCTCTGTAGGATTTATTAGCCACTACTTTCTTTTCCTTCAGCACATTGAATCCTTTGTTCATACCTCTATAATAACATGTCTTACTAGTTAGCAATTACTGGTTTGTGTGTCAGGTTCAGGCTCCCTGAATGGACTGACTTTCTCTGCAGCAGGAAATGTGTCTTACTCATTTTATTCATCTCCTGTGCCAGCCCATGCCCGGTACAAAGTAATTAGTGAATGAAAAATTATTTATCAAGCGGCAGTGGACAAACCTGTCTTGCCTGAATGAAACAGATTGGGGATTCCTGCATTCAGTATTTCTGTCCATTCAAGGTTTGGTATATTTGTATAGCTAAGAGATTGGGCTCCTCAAGGATATGAGATGTCTATGCTTTCTGACTGAAAGTAAGGTGATTTCGTCTGCTATTGTCCTTTTGGATTGTGAATCTTGATATTCAGAGGGAGATGATAATTTTTTTTTTTTTTTTTTTTTTTGAGACAGAGTCTCACTCTGTCACCTGGGCTGGAGTGCAGATCTTGCCTCACTGCAACCTCCGCCTCCCGGGTTCAAGTGATTCTCCTGCCTCAGCCTCCTGAGTAGCTGGGATTATAGGCGCCCGCTACTACGCCCGGCTAATTTTTTGTATTTTTTTTTTTTTAAGTAGAGACAGGGTTTCACCATGTTGGCCAGGCTACTCTCGAACTCCTGACCTCATGATCCGCCCGCCTCAGCCTCGCGAAGTGCTGGGATTACAGGCATGAGCCATTGCGCCCAGCCGGGACATGAGAATATTTTTATGTTCCACCCAGCTTTTCCCATTATTTCCTCTCAGTCGGTTAACTAGTATATTATGCCTTCATTGTTAATTTCTCATAGGACTAAGTAACTTACTGTTTGACCTTAATTTTAAGCACATACTTCATCAGGATACTGCGCAGAACATTGCTACTGAAAGTCCGTTCATAGACTCATTCTAGTCCTATAACTAAAGAATGGCTGCTTATTTGGGAGTAAGCAGAAACTTTTATTGTAATTGGAGTAATTTTGTCTGAAGCTAAAAATAAAAATATAGGGCTTGTGTTTTATATTTCTGTTAGTTTTGTTTTTCTTATAATTCATTTTTATCCTATTTACCCAGTATAGACCGGTATTAGAAATAAAAATTGGCCTTTCACCACAGATAGCTTAAGAAGTACTCGTCTAGAATCTCATCATTGAGCTCTTCCTGTACAGCAGTGTTACTCAAAATGCGGTCCTGGCCTGACAGTTTGTAAACTGTTTGTCTGCACAAGATAATGAGGTTACACTAGGATGTAAATCAGTTTTAAGCTCACTGCTTAGTTAAGTGGACGTTTTGGTTGGTTGGTTCTAATGGTAGGCCTTTTTCAAAGTAATGTGTTGCTTTATATTCTGGTATAAGCTCCTTATTTCTTTGCAAACCAGTAGTTTAAAGAGCACTGCTCTAGAGTCTTGGAATTGCCACGTCTACCATTGTTGTTTTCTGTTTTTGATTGGTGGATTTACATTTTGGAATGAGATATGTTACTATCAGGAAGTAATCTCAATTCCTGTGCTTTGAACTTTTACCACCTCTGGGTACTTGTAGAAATTCTTTATAGTTGATTCTTGTGAACTTCAAAAATGAACTGCCACTTCAGCAGCATGTCTTTCCTGCTCTTCAGAAACTCATTCAGAGCAGTTAGAAATTTCTGTCAATAATCTATTAAAAACCAGCTGCTTTCTTCTATGAAGTGCCAAGCAGAGACTATTTAAGGCAGCATTTAGCATGGCTATGAAGCACCAAGTGAACTTATTAAAATGCTGATTCTGATTCAGTAGGTCTGGGTTGGGGCCTAAGATTATGCATTTCTAACAAGCTCCCAGGTGATACTGTTGCTTTTAATTGGTAAACTACAGTTTGAGAAGAATTTAGATTATAATGTCAACTCTTATTAGCTCCAGTGATGTCTTGGATAACACTGACGTGAAACCAATAAATCAGAATGTCAGTTTACATTAGGATGAGTTTTGCTTTCCTTTGGCTAAATCACTAATAGAGGGATAAATAGGAGGACCTTTGAAATTAGAAAAATGCTTTCTTCAGTATAATTTATTAATATTTGGATTTTACATCTATGTAAATAACTTTTTAAAATGTTTTGTTTAATAGATGAAAACACAGACATCGCTGAAAACCTCTATCAGAAAGTTAAAATTCTTTGTTGGGTTATGACCGGCCCTCAAAACCTAGAGAAAAAGGCCAAACATGTCAAAGCTACATGGGCCCAGCGTTGTAACAAAGTGTTGTTTATGAGTTCAGAAGAAAATAAAGACTTCCCTGCTGTGGGATTGAAAACCAAAGAAGGCAGAGATCAACTATACTGGAAAACAATTAAAGCTTTTCAGTATGTTCATGAACATTATTTAGAAGATGCTGATTGGTTTTTGAAAGCAGATGATGACACATATGTCATACTAGACAATTTGAGGTGGCTTCTTTCGAAATACGACCCTGAAGAACCCATTTACTTTGGGAGAAGATTTAAGCCCTATGTAAAACAGGGCTACATGAGTGGAGGAGCAGGATATGTACTAAGCAAAGAAGCCTTGAAAAGATTTGTTGATGCATTTAAAACAGACAAGTGTACACATAGTTCCTCCATTGAAGACTTAGCACTGGGGAGATGCATGGAAATTATAAATGTAGAAGCAGGAGATTCCAGAGATACCACTGGAAAAGAAACTTTTCATCCCTTTGTGCCAGAACACCATTTAATTAAAGGTTATCTACCTAGAACCTTTTGGTACTGGAATTACAACTATTATCCTCCTGTAGAGGTAAGTTTAGAAATTTTATTACTATGTTAATACTTGGACTGACTGAATTTTGTTGATAAAAACATGTTAATATGTGTATGTTTCTTTAGTACCAATAATGAGGACTCTTTATTTATTTGTTTTTGAGACGGAGTCTCACTCTGCCTCCCAGACTGTAGTGCAGTGGCGCATCTCCGCTCACTGCAAACTCCACCTCCCAGGTTCACACTGTTCTCCTGCCTCAGCCTCCCGAATAGCTGGGACTACAGGTGCCTGCCACCACGCCCGGCTAATTTTTTGTATTTTTAGTAGAGATGGGGTTTCCAAGACCATTAGCCAGGATGGTCTCGATCTCCTGGCCTTGTGATCCACCAGCCTCAGCCTCCCAAAGTGTTGGGATTATAGGCATGAGCCACCACACCCGGCCCTTTCGTAGTCTTTTTAAATAGACTGACAGTATAACAAAATAGATGAGAACAGGGACGTCAGCAGTAGTCACTTAGCAAACATCTCTTGGTTATATGCCAGGCACTGAGAATGTAGAAGTAAATCACAGCCAAATTCCAGTTCTCGTGAACCTTACATTCTGTATGAGGAGATACACAGTAAACAGGCAGACTTATAAAGATAAAATAGGATTTTAGTAGTAAGTGCCCTGAAGAAAAATAAGCCAAGTAAAGGGATGTAGAGTGACCCAGAATGGGATGGAGTCCTCTGGTTTGGGTGGTTAAGGAAGGCCTCTCAAAGAGGTGACTTTTGAGCAGAAACCTGAGTGATATTAGAGAGCAAGCTGTGTGAAGATCTGGGTAAAGAGCCTTCTAGTCATCAGGAGGACTTAGTGGAGGTTCAGAAAGACCTAGAGTCAAATCCTGCTCTCCCACTTAATAGCCGAACGACTTGTCTGACTTCTGAGCCTTAGTTTCCTCATTACTAAGATGGACATAATGTACTTGTCTTATTTAGTTGTAATTACAACATAGTACAGCCCTTCACACAGTAAGCATTTAATAAGCCTTGGCTCACATTCCTGAGAATTGTATCTAAAGTACATTATTTTATGAAGTATTCCAGTTGTACAAATATTTCAGAATATGCATTGTACTTATGCCCCAATCTTTACCAAATATTAATATTTTACTACATTTGTTTCAGAGTTTTTTAAAGAAAAAAATGCTATAGTTGAGGCCTGTGTACCCTCTCCAACCTCCTTCCCTGGAGTTAACCACTGTCATGAATTTAATATTACTCATTAACATGAATGTTTTATATTTTTCTACATGTTTATGTATCAATAATATATAGTATTGTTTTTCAGATTTTTAAATAAGCATCTTTCTACAACTTCCCCTTTTCATACAACATTGAGATTTATCAATGTTAATTATGTATGTGCTATGTTCACTATTATAAGCATTGCTTCAGTGGATAATTGAATGAGACCAGGGATCATGAAAACTAGTTCTCTATGCCTTCTTTTCTCTGGACCTAACATATAAATAATAGACTTCATGCTACTCCTCTCATCTTCATAAGGCAATGCTTTCAGATCATCATCTGGAACAGTGATTCTCAACCCAGGGCAATTTTGCCTCCAGAGGACATTTGGCAAAGTCTGGAGACATTTTTGGTTGTTACAGCTAGGAGGCTGCTACTGGCATCTAATGGGTAAAAACCCACTACATTATAAACCTACTAATTGCTAAACATCCTAAAATGCACAGGGCAGCCTCCTACAACAAAGAATTACTCTTGCCCAAAATGTCAGTAGTACCATGGTTCAGAGATCCTGTCCTAGAACATTTGACCTGAGCTTTAAGTAATCAGCTTTAAAGGAAACTTCATAATCTGTTTTTCTGTTTTAGTGAGAGTACCACTTTGGATGCTTGTTTGATGTAAACTTTTCTTAATATATTCTGACCATTCCAAGATGACTTGATCTTTTCCTTTCTTAATTCTGTATCCTTTTCCCATATAAAAAATTTACCCAAATTCAAGAATATAAACATGTAGCAAATACATCCAAATGCACATAAGATATTACTAAGAATATCTGATGTTGGGTATACATACAAGAGTAGCAAAGGGACATCATAATTGTCATTATTTTGTAAACAGCAAAATAGCCTCCCTTTCAAAAGTACTGCCTATAATTCCTATTTGCAAATAAAGTATACCTAACAATATGCTTTATATGAACAAAATAAATATAGTGCATCCTTTATTTACATTGTAGTGGTTTATTAAATGGATGGCACATTTGTTCTTTCTATAAAAATTTATCCAATTATGTTGAAGAACATAAAACAGAATTCAGAGTACCAAAATTGACCCATCAATCTGACATTGCCTGTTCTCCATCAGGAGATTCTTACATAAACCCAATGTGAAACTAAAATTCTATTATTATTCATCTATCATTTAGTAAGTTTTCTTCCCTCTAAATGAGTTTAAATCTTATACTTTTTTTTTCTATGTACTAATTACTGAAAATACAGAAAATTTTTATCTAGCTAGTCAGGGTAAAAGATACTCTAATTCATGAAAGAGTTACATTCCTAAATTTCTTGTTCAGAACTGACTCTTAAGCAGTTCCCTTCCCACTCCACCTTCTTAGTAATAGACTTTTCACCAGAGAAGTTGCAGTGAGTCTTAATATGGTAGATTTAAAATATATGTGTAATTGTTTATGTATATCTCTCTACATGAAAAAATGACTTTTCTGTAGGTCAGAAGTGGTCAAATATGATTTATTTTATTCTTCAGTTTCATTTACATTATTCTGTCTGAAACATATTAGTACATAATTGAGGTAGAGAGCTCCTGATTTTTTTTAATTGTTAACTAATTATTCTACTGCCATTTTTTAACTCATTACTGATTTAAAATATCTCATTTATCGTACACTATAGCCCTTATAGTAGGATCTATATCTGGGATTTCAGTTCTGTGCCATTGTTCTAATTTGATTTTGGCCCAGCACCATATTATTTTGAACCTTGTAGCTTTACAGTAATTTTAAGTTATTATTCTAAGGGCAAATTAACTCTTCTTTTTTTCTAAGTGTTTTGGCAACTCATTTCTTTATCTTTGCATACAAGCTCATTAATTTAGGGATAACTGCCGAGGATTTTTTTTAAGTTGCTTTTTAGGTCCTTTGGTCAAGTTTTATAAACCATTTCCATAGGTACGCAATATTTCTGTTACTGTTCTACTTGGGCTTTTTAAAAACTTAACCTTTTTACTGATATATATGAAAACGTATTTGTTTGGTTTTCTTTTTAAGCATCTTTAAAATCTGGCTTTGTAACTGAATTCCCTATTCTGAGGATTCTTCGCTTGAGATTCTTGAGTTTTTTGGGTAACCATAATTGTCTGCTAGCTCTTGTTTTGTAATAATTATAGCTTTTTTCTTTTATTGTCTTTTATTGCATAAATGCCTAACAGAATCCTGACTATCCAGTAAAATATAAATAAGAGTAACATAATTAATGCAGTAAATCTTATCAAAAATACTAATTATTTTAGAGAACATAAAATTGCTTCCAGAGGTCAGCAATTTAAAACCTTTACTGGTCTAGTCCTTAAGTTTAATATGCACTGGACAGGATAGTAGTGAGTAAGGTACATGTAGTTATTGAGCACTTGAAATTTGGCTAGTCCAAATTGAGACATGCCATAAATAAAATACACACCTGGTTTCAAGAATGGTTTAATTAATCATTGTAAAACTATTGCATGTTAAAACAATATGATGAAATTTTTCCGTTAAATAAATTTCATTTATTTTTTTCTTTTTTTTTACATTTTTAATGTGGCTACTATATGGCTCACATATCTGTTGGACAGAGCTAGTTTAGATAATCACAAGTTGACCTGTCTGGTTATCTTTCCTATTTGCTTTTATTCTGGTATTTCCTAAAGGTGCAAGACTAGGTTGTCTAAGAATCCACATATCCAGTGTGTGTTTCAAAGGAAAGTTCAGAGATAACAGCAGAGAAAATGCAGTGGACAGTTTGATAACTTTTACTACACTGTAAGCTACATACTTCCAAATATGAATTACTACATTTATTAAATATTCAATCAATATGCATCTTCTCTTGGAACTTGCTAGACTATCTCCCTCATTCTTTACAAAGATGTCAGATGGAGCCTGAAGTTTTGTTGGAGTCACCTGGATGACACCAACGTTCTCCAGATACCAATTCTGACTCTAGGTTGACTGCTTAATTCGTCTCTTTTTGTCTTCTTAATTTTATTGCTTTCTTGTTCATTGTATTGTTTTATTTTAAACTTTGTTCTCATACCAACCCTATTAGGAATTTATGAGAATTACATAATTGGACAAAGGTTTAAATCTGACCTACCTGAGGGCCACCTGATACGATTTTTCAGTCAATAATAGCTAACATTTATTGAGCACTTATTTTAAGCAAAGGGTAATTCCAAGCATTTTACACACATTGTCTCCTGTAAATAACCACCTTTTACAGATGTGGAAATTGAATCTTATAGAGAATAAATAGCTTACTCAAGGGTCGTATACTAGCCCACAAAATTTGGGTTCAAACCCAAGTCTAGCTTGAGAGCTTTGTCTCAAATACTGTACTGTTTGGGTTGATATATATAGATGAAGTGTATTGGGTTGTAGACACCTAATGGGCAAGGCTTTGTAGTCACTGAATGCCCCAGAGGTATCTTTCCGAGTCTGAGCTACGCAAAAAATTACAGTGAGAAAATTAGGAAGAGAAAGCAGATGTTGGAGGAGATTTATCATCCTTTGTATAGCTGCTCCTTTGATTTGAAGAAATCTCAATAATTTTATCTGCTAAAGAGTGTGAGAGAATGTTATTTCAGTTAAAAATACTTTCCACAATTTCACTTGGTTTCACCAATTTCAGTTAGTTTTAAATCATTAGGACGTCTAAGTAAACTATTGATTTATTCCACAGGTTTAGTATATTAGGTTCCTTTGCTTTACCTTGCCATCTTTAATGTTTGCATTCTTTTAAAATTACCTTGTCCTTTATAAGTATGTAAATATTGTATGCTAGCAATGTGCTGTTTATTAACAATGCCTATTTCCACTACTTTTTTAGGGTCCTGGTTGCTGTTCTGATCTTGCAGTGTCTTTTCACTACGTTGATTCTACAACTATGTATGAGTTAGAATACCTCGTTTATCATCTTCGTCCATATGGTTATTTATACAGATATCAACCTACCTTACCTGAAGATATACTAAAGGAAATTAGTCAAGCAAACAAAAACGAAGATACAAAAGTGAAGTTAGGAAACCCTTGAAAGAAAATCATGAGTGAACAAAGGTAAAATGTCTAGCATTGCACTGAAAAAGGACTTCTGCATTTCTGACATAGAACACTGGAATCCCAGTGAGGAATTCTAAGTGAACATTCCTTATAGAAACCTTTCACATGATTGACTATAAACTGAAGCTTTAAATGAGCTGTGAAGTCTGTTAAAATGTGTTTTGATACAGTAATATATAAATATATCTATATATGAGAAGAACTTGTGTTTTTAAAATGGTGGCCAGGTAGAGGAATTAGAAAAGAGATTTTGTTGCCTGTTTTCTGACCATCTGTATTATTGTCACTGAGAAACTAAAATAATTAAATTTACTAAAACTACACTGCACCATGTTAGTAATAAACAGACCTGCCTTAAAGAAAATTTTAGAAAGAAATATTGTTGCTCAGTGTTGTTAATACAGCTCAAGAATTGAGTTTGTATTTGCAGTATGATATAAATGATCCACCCCCCTCCACACACACACACACACACACACACACAGAGTTTTTGTCTAATGAAAATGTTGCTGTGATTATTTATAATTGGTATTATTTCTTCCAGAAGAAGCTAAAATAAAACTGGCACTTACCCTGAAGTGCATTAATAAAACCACACTTTAAAATTATCATGGGCCTTGACTATATTATATACTTTATTCTAATTGGTAATCTTTTACGGAATCTCTGTTGTCTCTCTTCTAAATATGTTTAGCCACTCTTGAATACCATTCTCCACTATTAATTTACTCAAACTATTCATAGCATTTGTAAACATGTATTGTACAATATTTGTTCCCAAATTTACCCATTGTTAATTATGGGTAACTAATAAATTTAATGCTATTTGAGGATGCTTTTCTTATAACAGTGCCACTCTCAGGAATTACTGACATTTTAAATTGATTATTTTAAACTCTTTCCAACTACATAGTTATGGTTTATTTCATTGTCATCCTGTTGAGATGAGAACTTGTTTGTGCCTTTCATAACTTGTTTAAAGCAGAGTTTTAAAATTCATTTATAGGATCTGAGGTGACTGTTACAGTGGCAAGATTTTGACAAGAATTAAAAACAATAGAAAATGCAGAGTGCTTAAACAAAAATGTTATATATTGAAAGAGTAGATACTTAATTTATAAATAAGTCTGAAGGTTGATGCTATTTTGGGATAATTGTTTTGCTAATGGATAGTTCTAACAACGCAGAATACCTAGTCAAGACTGTCATCAAAAACATTCACAAATGTTTCATTCTATTTTTAGTGACTCTGTTTAAAGAGTTTCTGAAGGGAAAGAAATTTTTTATTTTTATTATGTTTAGCAGTACTCAGTGTGTCATAACAGAATATTTTACAGACTTTCTATGAGATTATTTTTATGGTACAAAAGATTTACATTTCCCTTATGTTTATCATTATGCCAATTTTACATAGCTGTCGTGCCACTGACTCTGCTATTTACCTAAGTAATTCCTTTTTTCGGAGACCGTCTCACTCTGTCCCCCAGGCTGGACTGCAGTGGTGCAATTCTCTTGCCTCAGCCTCCTGAGTAGCTGGGATTATAGGCACGTGCCACCACACCCAGCCAATTTTCATATTTTTAGTAGAGATGGGGTTTTGCCACGTTGGCCAGGCTGGTCTTAAACTCCTGAACTCAAGTGATCCACCCGCCTCGGCCTCCCAAAGTGCTGGGATTACAAGTGTGAGCCACAGCGCCCAGCTAGCTAAGTAATTTATATTTATTGTGCCAAAACATGTCAAAATCATGACCTCTTTGAATGGTATATTTGAGAGGATGTTCATTTCATTGGCTAACCATGGACTACTCTGCCCACATAGTGAAAACATGCACCAATTTTTACCTATTATCATGGTAGTATCATCTGCCAAAATTTCAAGGCATTCATTTGATTCTTTGAACAACTCTTCACCATGGTGTGTACATGAATTTTCATATGTGTTACTTGACTAGAAGTATAAATGGTTTACTATAAATATCCAAAAACCTTAAGATTTGCTTATAGGAAATGAATGTTGTGATGAATCCTGGGCTCTAGAGTCAGACTTGCTTGGATTTAAATTCTTGCTCCAACACTTACTGTTTTTGTAACCTTGAACAATTTTACTTAATCTCTCTGTGTCTCAGTTTCCTCATCTGTAAATTAGGGATGATAATACTGCCTACCTCACAGGATTTTTATGAGGATTAAATAAATGTAAGGTTCTTAGAACACTGTCTGTCCCAGAATAGGGAGCAATAAATAGAAGACTGTATTATTATTCTGTTACCTTGGAGTGTAAATACTGCATTTAAGTGAATGAAAAATTTGCTTTGACCAGATAAGGAAATAATAGCTATTATTTATCAAGTGCCAACTGTATGCTAGGTACTGTACTTAGATAATCTGTGTATAATAGTGTTAATCCTCAAAATTTGGGTGTTTTTCCCCTATTATAGATAAGGAAACTGAGGCTCAGAGAATTAAAGTAACTTTGTCACTGTCACAAAGCTAGTAACAGAGGTAGGATTTATATTCAAACCCTATGTGTTCATTTGAACCGTCTCAGGCTTGGGGTTATTCATTTAGCATTATTTCCATTTTTATGTATATGTTATGTGATATCTGATACATTGGCCAGTAATAGTCAAATTAACCCAGCCAAATTGTCACAGTGATTCTTAAACTGTGGTTCTCACACTTGCCCAGGATGTTGTTAAATGCAGATCTGAAAACCCCAATCTCAGAAATTCTAATTTAAGCATGGGGCCCAAGAGTATGCATTCTTACCAGATACCCTAGGGCAGCGATTGTCGAAAGTGTGGTCCCAACAAACAGCATTAACATCACCTGGGAACTTTGTTGGAAATGCAGCCTCTCTCAGGGCCCCATCTCAGATCTACTAAATCAGATACTCTAAGGGCAGGGGCTAGCAGTTGTGTTCAAGCAAACTCTGCAGGTGTCTTTCTTATCCTCGTTTGAGAACCAGTACCCAACAACCTATGTGATTTTGGTGCAAATAGTGTTTGAAACACACGAAGATTACTGTCCCATTACTAAGACATTTTTCAAAAAGCATGTTTTAAATCATTGTAGTACAGGATCACACTATATTAAACCTGAAATAAAGATAACTTAAAGGGTCATTGGATCATTCATTTTGGCCAAATTTTTAGCTTCTCCAAAGTGACTAATATCAGGGCCCACAATAAAATCTGTAATTCTCCAAGTTTAGTAATTTTATGTTGAGGCAGGAAGGGTTATTAAGTACTAATAAGTACATAATTTATTAAAAGCATACATAAGTGTCATCAAAAAGTTCCACAATTGTTAAAAAAAAATTGAAGTAGTAAATGCTATTTTATAACATACATTTTTCTGCTAATTCATTGTTTTGTTTGACCTAATAAAGCAAAAGAAAAACAAAAAAGCAATTCTCCAAGTACTTCATAGAGCACATAAAATCAGATTTCATGATGATGATGTATTCACTGTCTTTTAGATTAAGATCTTTGTTATTTGGTAAATGATTTTAGTATGGTTTCAAAACATAAGGCTTTTGATGTCTTATGCTGTCTAATAATGGTATGCTTGTATTTTCTAGTGGAAAGTTCATAAAGCAGATTTTTGTCCCAGTTTGCTTTCAAATACAAATTTCAGAGGAGTTTTTCTTACTGTAATGAGGTATGAAAATAAATCACTGATCAGCTCTTAATATTTTTTTAATATGGAATTGGATTTGAGCATTAAATTTGCTAACTGGTTAGTTTCACAGTTTTCTTGAGTATTTTTCCCTTGAGACTGTCAAACTATAGTTATTACCAGGTTGATGCACTATTTATTATACTTGAAAGAATCCCTTGATTAAATTATATCTAGCATTTTGTTTGCCATTTAAGTTTTCAGTTCATTAGACTATTATTCTTTGACAGTTTCTGCCTTGTGTTTATTGCCCTTCTTTATTTGCTTTATTACTAACTTCTATTTTCTAGTTACTCTTAAATGCTGCCTTCACAGGGTTAATTTGGCTGTTAATAGTGATTAGAATTTTTATTACTTAATTGATAATTTTAAACCTACTAACTAGGGTTCCCTATGAAACGGAAAGTAAAAGTCTAAGAATAATGCCTGCTGGCTTTGGAGATACTTGCCCTGCTTAAAAATCTATAATTTTAAATTAATTCTACATCTACAATTATTAAAGGAAGTAGTTGTTTGGATTCTTCCACTCACCCTTTTCTCAAAAACAACAACAAAAAAATCTCATTTGCTTTATTTTTCTGCTTTATAGTAGGCCTGACAGAAACATACTGAAGCAATCTGGCAGACAACCTGTGGTAGATTTTATGCTAAATGTTAATGTAACCTCTGTTGATTTTTTTAAAAATGTGTTTATAAGATTTGAAATAAAAACTTTAATACAGGCTAGAATAAGGAATTTTACAAATTCTCTGTAGAGAAACCAACTCTAAAGTTTTAGAGTTGAATTGTGCTCTATTTCAACTCCCTTACCTCTCTAGTTTTCAGTTTATATTAAGTTTTAGTAACTTCGCAGGGCCTTGCAAATTAATAACCTACATGAAGTATATTATTAGAGGGAAACTAATCTTACTGCTAAGCAGTGTGTTGTACTACATAGTGAATGTTTGTGTTTTGGAATTTAAAAATTATTTAAGGTAATGGTGTTATGAATGGTTTAAAAATGTCTGGTGACTTGCTTATTTTAAGTGATCACCATTAAGTCAGAAAAATGTATTTTTAAATGTTTCTTGAAGTGCCTTTTGAACATTTTTAAACAGCGGATTTAAATAATGCATAAAATAAATTGCCGTGTTCAAAGTTGTTTCATCTGATTATTTTTAACCAATATAAAAGTTGTGAGATAAATGTTGTCTTTTATGGGTAGTTTGGGGTTATTTTTCCAAAAGTATAAAATTGTTTTCCCATCAAAGCTATTTAGTTTGAATAGGCTTACATAAGTTTTACTGCAATATGTATTACTTACTTTAAAGCAACAAAATATTCCACCTCTGACTGAGAATAATATACTGTGAAAAAATTAGAAACACTCTGTAGTCCAGGTAAGTGTGTCTGGATGGGTGGGGGCAGAGGAGGTGAGAGAATCTCATATATTTAGAGAGAGATTGCTTCTGTGCTCCTTGGTATATTTTGATCTATTGCATACACAGAGAAATCAGTTTATTCAACAAATAATTGTGCCAAGCATCTGCTAGAAATACAGTGGTGAACAAGACATACAGGATGTCTTAATTCTAGAGTTAGAAAATAAGCTAGTGGATGAATAAACAAAGTATTTCAGAGAGTGGTATTAGGAAAATAAAAATATTATCAGAACAATTTTCTGGATAGGGTATTAAGGAAGACTAGGAAGTAACATTTGAGCAGAGACTTGAATGTTGAATAACAGACACTTTATGTACTTCAGAAATTACTTTTATCTATGAAATTATTTGTTCCAACTATGTGTTTAAAAAACAAAAAAGTTTCCACCCTTGCTTAATCATGCTGTGGGTATATGTATATATGAAGGCTTACTGAAATGTAAACTATAGGCTGAAAAACTTTGTGTTTTTAGGCATGCTTCATCCAGAGCTCAAGTCTATTGATAGATTTGTCTGGGAGTTTCAGGATATGAATAAAAATAGACCTAGTATTTTATGTCTTCCTAGACAAACAGTTACAAATTTCATAAGGCCCTTCAGTCTAGCCTATATGTCTTGATTTTTCAGTAATCTACTACCCAGTATGTTCTCTATTAGCATGTGTGTGTACGCATGCAAGCATGCATACATACTGTTATTTGGATTAGACAGCTTTAGAAAAGCTGAGGAGACAAATACCACTTCATACTACTTTAGTAGTAGAGTTGTATAATTTAACATATTCAGACAGCTAAATATTTTCCAACTAGCTGTACTGATAATTGTTAAGTCATTGGGAAGTAGATATATTTACCTAAATATATACAATTAAACCTATTTTAAGTTTTCCAAAGGTATGACTTCATAGTACTGGAAAGGATACAAGAAGATTCTTGCTGAATTTATCTCCTTGTTAAGGGAAAGTACTCTACAGAGCTAAACACATTTTTCATCTTAAAGTCTAATAATGCTGACAATATGGATTGTCCAAAGGAGATTTTTTTAGTGGTTAAGAATGAATGAACATTTAACAACTGAAGTTGAATAAGTTCAGCAACATTGGCATTCTCCAAATACATCTATATTAGTAAAACAGAAGTGAACTTTGTTTTGCCATGAGTTTGTTACTAATTAATACATTTTGTATTGCTGCCTGGAACTTAAAACTGTCTCTGCATTGCATCATTTCTTCTACCAAATGTGCTAGTGTTTCTTGTATTGTTACCAATATTGCTTTTCTCCAGGACTGAAAATTTGTCCAGGGCATTATATACTTTCTTACATATTGCCCCTGTGTAGTACAGTTGAATACAACAGCTTACTTTGAAATAACAAAATACTCATTTTTTTAAAAATGAGATTCAATCCCAGAACTTAGGCTCTTTGGCTTTTCTAATGAATGCCTAGTGAAAGATTAACAGTACTTCTTCATTTCTAGAACTGCTGAATAATGTGCTGTCATAGAACTAATTTGGTTACAGTGTCTTCATTTTACAACTAATCAGGTTTTGACTTTTGTAAGCTTCAATTTTTTTTTCATAGAACTACCTAAACTGCATTGTCTCCCCTTCTATAAGAGTTCATTCTCATTAATTTTCTTGTCTAATTGTTAGATTGTGGAAAGGTGGTGATTTGGAAGAGAAGTAATATTCAACTTTTCCTTTAGTTCTACTCATGACTATCTCCCTTGTTTTTATACTTTTTGGTGGGGTGTGGGTAGGTGAGTGTGGGTGTGTATATGTCAGAGGCAGAAAGAAAAAGGATAGTTATGATTTTAATAACTGGATTTTTAATGTAATTGAAGTATTAAAACCACTGCTTTTTTATGTTGATTAGGTTTATGTAATAAGCAGTTTATTTGATGAAGTGAAGGTAAGTATGTGTTTAGAATAATTGGCCACAGAGATAATTCCTGATTTTTAAAGTAATTTTTACAAACCTGCTTGCCTGACTGAATTTCTTTTTTGGCCTTTGACTTTACAGCTGTTGGAACCTTCTCCTACTCATCTCTCATTCCATGGTTTTTTCTTTTACCCTTTCTTTTTCTTCTAATTGGCAGCAGCAAGTCTTTAGTTTTTTAAGACTTTTTATTGCCCCCATTCTTTTTTTTTTTTTTTTTTTTTTTTTTTTTTAATAGAAACAGGGTCTTCTTGTGTTGCCCAAGGTGGTCTTTAAATGGTTTGGCCTGCCAGAGTGTTGGGATTATATGCGTGAGCCACCATGCCCGGCTGCCTCTGTTTTCTATCAAAATGGATGTGTTTTAAGACCTTTCTTTAAAATTGTGTATCTTTTGTGAACCTCAGTTCCCTCTCACCAGCTTAGAAGTTGCTGAAAGAAGGAAGAGAGAGCACTCAGAGAATTGATGCCCGCATTATCCTGCAGTTTCCTCTTTCTTAAGGAAATATTTCCTTCTAGAACTTACTCAGTAAAAATATGGGTGCTTAAAAACTTGAAAACCAGTGGGGAGAAAAACTTAACCTTTATAGATAAAAGATTTCAGTGTTCAGTATTAAGGCAGTCCTCTCTTACATCTTAAAAATGGTCACTGCGAGCTGTTGAATAAAATGAGTATAACCTCAGAATATGAGACCTTCCACAGCCTGGCCCTAGCATGTATTCCCTTTTTAAAAATTTGCAATTCCTTACCTAAACTCCAGACAAATTCAGTTCCAAATCATTTAACCAACATTTGAGTGCCTACTAAAAGTATTGATCTAGATAATAGGGATAAAGTGGCAAATTATATTTGTTGCTGTCAAGGAACTTACCTTCTATTAGAAGCAAAGTACCCAAAAAAATAGTTGTGTGCAATAGAGTTATACTCTCAGGCAGTGTGCTAATTGTTTTACATTGCATTATCCTATTTAATTCTTACTACATTCCTGGTGGATGGACTCTACTATCTACCGTTTCAGGCATCTGCTGGGGATCTTGGTATGTATCCCCCGTGGTAAAGGGGGAACTACTGTATTTTATTTGTTAACCTCCAGCACTTTACAAAAAAGGGGAACTGAAAGCACCAGATGTTATATAGAAGAAAGAATAGAGTGTGAAACAAGAGACTCTTCTCGAAAGGGGCCATTTAAAACATTTCATTTCCATATGCAGCCATAAAACTTCCATCTACATCATTCAATGGCTTTTATACTCTTAATTCATATTGCTAAGAAAACTTCTGGCTTATTCTTCTTGTTAAAGTTTATGAAGTATCCTGATACCAGGGAGGAAAAAATGCCATTTCTATGGCATAAGCCCATTAACCTACCCGAGTTGTCAGAATCAAGGGGAGGTGTTTGAGAAATTGTTTCCTCTTTTTAAACATTTAACTTTTTTTTTTTTAATTTTTTAAATTTTTCTTCAAAACTTACAAAAAGTACACATCATTATATCTTGTGTATTTACTACCAACTTGTACTAAATAAGTCATCTTTCCATCAAAAAAAGTGATAAGCTCCATTATTTTAAAAAAACCAAACATTCATTAAAGGTGAACATTTCAAAGATGAAAATTTTAAGAGAACCCCAAACTCCACCATCCCCCAAAATAATTCCAATTAATGCATAAATATAAATTGGATATTAAGCTAAATAGATAGAAACTGGGAAAAAGTGAGATCATATAACAAATGCTAATTTTAACATTATAATTTAAAGAAATACAGTTGCTCTTGATCTGGCCAAAATCTGCAAATTGTCCTGGGGGCAGGGAGAGGGGAATGTCATCTTAGCAGCAACAAAATTGAGTGATTTCTTTGGGAGGGGGAGATAGAGAGACGAAGAACAGACTGGACTTAGGCTTCTCTGTAGCAACATTCAGTGCTAAAGCAGAGCAAAGCAAAGTCTACCAGATTCTTGGGTGGGGTGGGGGTGGGGAGGAAGCCAAGTGATTTCAAATGTAAGGGTAAATTAAAAGAGGGTGGACACTTCTTGAAGAATCTAGATGATGAAGCCCATCTAAAGAGATGAATGGACAAACATTGAGAACAGGACTGGTGCTGGTTATTTAAATATGTAGTTGTAGAATTATTTAAGGCTATAGAAGCATATTGAAATGTTATACATCTTGATATAGAAAAGATTAACATGTTAGAAAATAGAATATCAAAGACAAGGTAAGGGGTAATATATACATGCCCTAATTGGTTTTACTTTTCAGAATGTAATAGAAATTTTGTAAAATTGATAATATATCAAGCAATAAGGATGTAATATTCTGAATACAGTTATGAAGGTAATCACCAAAACTCTAAGCCTGATAACTATTAAAATGAAAACACAAAATTAAAGATAACACAGGCCATGTAAGAAAGCTAAAGGGAGAATTTAAAATAGGAAGATGACAGAATTAAAACCAAACATAGATATGATGTCAAATAAGGATAAATATGATTAACTTATAAATGTATGAATATATAAAAACTGTTGGCAGTACCTTTGGGGAAGGGTACTAGGATTGGAAAGAAATTGAATAATTCACTATTTTCCTTTTTGAACTTTTAAAAAATCATGTTTATGTTGTCACAGTTTAGAGAACTATAGTGGGAAAAAAAAGCTGTTGGTCCTGGGTCCCTAGGGTTTTTACAACCAGTGGTGAAGAATGTCCACAGACGTTCTTAAGCAGCAGTAGAGGTAAGCAGGTACACACATGAGCTGGAAGGATCTCAAAGCTGATTTGGGTTGTTTTATCTTGTCATAAGGAATTACTTTCTTCAATCAAGGGTATAAAGACTGCTGAACTAGTTCATAAGGAGGGTAGATGAAGGAGGTATCCATCTTAAAGAGTGGCAAATAGTTGATCCATACAGAGGACCAGCAGCCTCATGTGGACCCATCTTAGCATCCTTCTCTTCCTCTACTCAAGGGTGAAGAGTACTTAAAAGTTACTATTTATTCTCAAAGCCTTGCATCAGATTATTTTCATATCTTTCTTAGATCTGTTCTGGCTTAAGTCTTACTCTCTTATTCGTGGAAATAGAAGACATTGAGCCCTTTCCCACATAAAAATACAGGACTACTGATTTCTAGAGCTTAAAGATGTTCCACACCTCATTTGAAAGATCCAGAAACAGATCTAGAGATGTTAAAGTTTAGAAAAATGACACAAGTAATGCCAGAAATGGCAATTTTCCTGACTCCCAGGTTAGTGGTCTTTGTACTAAATGCAATTTCTTATCTTCCTTGAACAACCTGAGCTACGTACTTTTTTTAACAAAATTTTTTGTGGGTACATAGTAGGTGTACATATTTACAGGGTACATGAGTCCCTTTGATACAGCCATGGAATAAGTAATAATGACATCATGGAAAATGGGTATCTATCCCCTCAAATATTTATCCTTTGTGTTACAAACAATCCAGTAATACTCTTTTAGTTATTTTTAAATAGACAAATTATTATTGACTATAGTCACTCTATTGTGCTATCAAATACTAGATCTTATTCATTCTTTCTGTTTTTCTTTGACCCATCATACTGCTAGGTAGAACTCACATATTCGGTCCCTGCCTTTTCCCACCATTTGCAAATAGGTTCTAGGCACAATCCTAATAGTTGCCAGATGCTGTTATCAGAGATCATATCTGTCTTGTTTCCAATTGTGCCTGGGACATAATAGGATTTTTTTTTTTTTTAAATAACAAAGCCATGTGTAGTGCAGCATGCCTGTTGTTCTAGCTACCCAGGAGGCTGAAGCTCAGCAGTTCAGGTCCACCCTGGGCAACAGGACTCCATCTCTACAACAAAAAAGTTTAAAAAGATTACTATATGATTACTATACACTGTATGTATCAAAATATTACTCTCTCCCCCATAAATATGTACAATTATTATATATCAATAGAAATAAATGGTGAGCATCCTTTCACTACGAAGAAAAGTTCTGAGTACCATATGCCCCTACCTTCTTCTATTTTTATGGAGACCTCTAAACAAAATGCTTTTCTTGTAGATATGGAGGGACCCCTAAACAGGTTTTCTACTTGAGAAAATCTTGATTTGAACTCCACACATCATACACCATGGGGCAAAAAGCCTTGCATTTATATTAGAGAATATAGTCCAGAAAAAGAACAAAACCTCAAGTGTGGGCAGAAGATTGTGTTTATTTGCTGTTAGGGAAGAAAACTCAGGTTCCTTTTCTCTACAGTGACCATTAGACATTCCAAAGCACTGTCAGTTGGTATATCTCAGTGGTCTTGGTTACTGAAGCAACGAGCGGTCTGTGATGGCAAAAAAAAAACGGTAGGGTCTTTCCTAACACTGGTAAGGAGTAAACTCTGTACAGAGTTAATAATTTACATTTCAAGTCACAAGTTTTCTATCCTATTGGAAGAAGTTTCTAAAATCCAAAAAAAGCAACATCTCTTTTTTTTCCTCCAGTCATTCATTCACCCATTCAACAAACTTTTACTGGGCTCATGGTTTGTCAAGTATAGAAGAGAAAAGAGGACGAATCCTGTGGTTAAGGCTTGCCTGAAGGATCTCACATTTGGGTTGGGGGCTGACATGCAGTGAACAAATCGCCTCCTCAGGACTGTGACACATGCTATGATAGACGTATTTACAAAGAACTATAAGAGGACTGTATATTAAATGTGTAGGGATCTGAGAAGTTTCAAAGAAATTGTGGCATTTGAACTAGATATCAAAGAATAAGGCTCAGGTACAACTTCATGTGAAAGAGACAATATATTCACAAATTTGCCAAAACCAGGTTAACTGCATTCTTCCAGCGTTCCAGTTTTTTCCCAAGTGCAATCAGTGTACCACTTTTTCTGAGACCCAGAGCCATTTTCTTTCATTGGCATGTTTTTAGGCTTATTTTTCAGTAACTCCAGTACCCCTGAAGTTTCTTTCCTTAGATCTTAAACAGATACATTCAATTGGGCATTACTACATGGTTTGAGGATAATGTCTTTATACAAAGGTAATATATGCGCTTAGTAAGAGAATGAATATAAAATGAAAAGCAATAATCTACCACTGCCGCACCCAGCAGTCCCTTTGTCCAGCCATAAACAGAAAATAACAGAACTGTACTCATTTCAAAACTGTACACATCATTCTGCTCTTTACCTTTTCTACTTATCTGTTTAATAACTTAGAGGTAATTCTTTTTAATAGTTAACTAGATCTCTGTATGGATGTGCCATAAGTTTTTAGCCATTCCTTTATTGATAATTGAATTGGATTATACTTTCATTATTTTAATTATTGCTGCACTGAACATCCTTGAAATGATTGTGTGGGTACAGCCATAGGATAAGTTCCTAGCAAGGAATTGCTGAGTTAAAGAATGTGTGCATTTAAATATTCATAGATACTGCCAAATTGCCTTCTTAAACTGTACTACCTTATACTACCACTCAACATTTATGAGTATATTTCCCTGCCCCTTTTGCCAATTTTTGATTATTAAACTTACTAGTTTTATCACTGCATTAGTATCTGATAATTGTTGATTTGTACATAAGGTTTGAGTGATTTTTTTATACATTGGTAATCTGCATTTCATCTTAGCCAATTGTTTTTAATAGTGAATTACTAGGGTTTTTAAAATTTATAAACTCTGAATATTGGCTTAGTTTATATGTATTAGAACTGTTATGATTATTTCGTGCTTAAGTTGTTTTTTTCCCCACACAAACCAATTAATCTTTTCTTAGTGCTATTGAATTGTGTGTCTTGCTCACACCAAGGTTTATTTATAATATGTTACCCTCTTACTTTCATAGTTTCATTTTTTGTGTTTATATTTTTGATCTGTCCAGAATTTATTTTCTTATATGGAGTGAGGTAGGAAAATGGCTACCTGTTTGTTGTAATACACTTTATTTGATGATCCTTTCTTTCAACATTTATTTTAAATCACCATTACCACATATTTCAATATCAGTTTGTGTGTAAACTGTATTCTGGTCTGCTTATTTGCCTATTTCTTCTGCAGTACAATGTTTTAATGATTTCAGATTCGTAACACTTAACTGACAGAATGAGTTACCTAAACATTTTGTACAGACACTGGCAGATCCAGCTACATATCATGGCATTATACCACGAATCCTTTCCAGCATTATTCACAGAAATAGCCACCCTTAAAATATTCCCCTCATGATCCTCAGAGGTTCCAAGGGTACAGTGTCATGTGTACCCAGAAATGGGTTGCCCTCTTGCCCATTCCTGGGCTGCCTCCTAGGGACAGTGACTCCAGTTAACTTGCTACTTCAATAGGCACTACCATCTTCTGCTGGTGACTTCTGTCATCTTGTTTGACCCTGGGGAAAAGACTTACCTTCCTCTTTGTTGCCCACAGTAGAGACCAGACTTTCCTGACTGTTCCCGAATAATGAAAGAAAGGGTCCAGGTAGTACTTTATGAGAGCGGCCAAGCCCCAGTGGAATCCTTTCAACCCTTACCAGGCTAGTGCTCTGCCTCCTTTGCCACCTGTTTCCAGGTCACCAAAGGTAGTTCAGCTACCCCACTAGAAACCTTCAGTTATCAGCACTTCTTTAGAATTGGAGTCAAATTGACATCTGCACTAAAAGAAATGAGGAAAGTTTCCCCTCACCTGAGTCTAACACTCTCAACACCTTCCTCCCAAAATTCCTGCTGAACCAGCCTCTCCCCGGGGAAACTGACAGTGAAAACATTTAGTCTTTTCAGAGGAAATTACATCTTTACTCAGAGAAACGTGGTCTGGATTTTGGATTTGCGGCCCAATAAGAAAATTGCCTAATGGTATCAGGCCCTTCATATCTGTGGGTTCCACATCCATGAATTCAGCCAATTGTGCATCAAAAATATTCAATAAAAAATATGACAAAAATATAAATACAGTATAATGGTTATTTACATAGCATTCACATTTTATTAGGTATTACAGAGATTAAGATTTAAAGTATGCAAGAGGATAAGCATAGGTTATATGCAAATACTATACCATTTTATATAAGAGATTTAAACATCCATGAGTTTTGGTATCAGAGGGGGTCCTGGAACCAGTACCCCAAGGATACTGAGGGACAACTGTCTATTTCACAGTCTGTACTGGTTTTTTTTGTTTTTGTTTTTTTGAGACGGAGTCTCGCTCTGTTGCCCAGGCTGGAGTGCAGTGGTGCAATTGCTGGCTTACTGCAAGCTCCGCCTCCCGGGTTCCCGCCATTCTCCTGCCTCAGCCTCCCGAGTAGCTGGGACTACAGGCGCCCGCCACCACGCCCGGCTAATTTTTTGTATTTTTAGTAGAGACGGGGTTTCACCATGGATGGTCTCGATCTCCTGACCGCGTGATCCGCCCGTCTCAGCCTCCCAAAGTGCTGGGATTACAGGCGTGAGCCACCGCGCCTGGCCGTCTGTATTGTTTTTACAAATGGGGCAGCAACAACCAAACCCAAATGAGGCTGCATCAGACTCAGCCCTGTTCCTGTTTTGTCTCCCTGCACTAAGGGTTTCAAGCATATCTTAGGGCTGTGGTCAGCTTGTTAAACGAATCAGCCTTGAAACCTAATAGAATGTGACTTTACAAAAATTTCCGCATATTATGTTCCTTTTTAAAACTAGCTCCTTCCAAATCGATCTTTATTTCAGAAATGGAAGGGGGAAAGGAATGGGGGAAATAGTAAGTGAAATCACCTATATTTTCTTAGGGACCCTAACTTAGACGTGACCAGCTATTTCTGAGATTCTTAAGTAAACTGGTTTTTCTATCTGAAAGTCTGACAGTCTTTGCCATGTTAAGCTATTTCATGTCTTATACTTAGACCCACCTCAGGCTACTTGGACAAATGCTCAAATAAATTGACCAAATGGAAAACGTTCAGAGGTTGAGTGACTTGGAGTAACAAGTGAAACAGAACTGAGTGGTGGAACTCAACCTGCGTCTGAAGTTTCAAAACACATCAAGTCTAGTCTTCTTGTATTTTAATAATATACAAACTTAGAGGGTGGAAAGAGATGAAGTGTTATGTGCTCATAAAATCAATTTATAAGTGACCTCATTATAGGGTCAGTCACCTCAAGATAATATAAGTTCATGATTTACTATATTAATGTAACCTTTGCTATGTATTAATCAGTATAAATTTATAATTCAGTAGTCTACAAATCCTAAACTTAAAGAATATTTTCTGAATTTGCTCTTTGATTACTCCACATCTCTGCATAGAATTTTCTGACACACACTCATCAGGATGTGTTTATAAAGGGTTTTCTTTCTTCCTCTTCACATCTAAATGATACAGAATTACCCAAACTTCCTGTTGCTACTGAACTGAAGCAAGAGAAGCAAGGGAAATTGAAACTGAAAATGTGAACTAGCGACTTTACCCAGAAGCACAGTTGTTGGCATCAATGAGATTATTTTTTAATGAAATTAAAGAAAGTAGAGGTTTCCTTTCAACTGACACTGTTTTTCTCCAGACTACTGTGCAGCAGGATGGTAGTTGTTTCCTCTCAAGGGAGCTAAAAATTAACTTCATCCTATGGCATGATGTATTAAAATCAGGAGTGTTCATGGTAACTTTCTCTTTCACCTCTCCAATAGGTAATCTCTCTTAAGATCCAACCCAAGCTATTCTCTGTACACAAGGTCAGCAAGCATTTGATTCATTTTGTCAGCTTTAATATAAATCAAAATCACCCCCAGGAGGCTGAGGTGTGGTAAAACACATAAAATCCCCTATTGCCCTCATAGCCAGTCAGTCACCCCACTCTTTCATATGGGAAAGAACACCAGAAGCAATTTGACAAGTAACAATCAGGCTTCTAGAGACATGGACAATTGCTGTTAACTCTTGACTGTTTTGACATTTTAGAGCTATCGTTTAGGAATATTAGCCTCCCCCATTAACAAAACAGAGGGAAAAACTCATTCCTCAAGGACCTCACTCTTCATTTAGTTCAACAGTTTGGATGGAGAAGGGAGATATATCTTGAGGGAACACAAGTACATTGATCCCATTTTCTACCTCACTACATTGCTTGCAGGAAGAGGTCAGCAACTTGGTTCATCCCTTTTTTTTCTGCTTCAGTATTTTCGTTGTGTCAAAGTAACCAGAGTTACTTACTTAAATTGCATATTGCATTTCCCCATAATTTCCATTGAATAAAATGTAGGTATACACTTAAGCTTGCTGTAAACATGCAAGTGAGTTGGGAGAAAACATTACCATTAGAGAAGTGGAAAAAGACCAACCCCCTACTCCATCACCACCAGTCAGCTCTTGAGTGAAATCTCCCACTTACTATTACATATTACTCTCACAGAGAATAAACACCATTTCTTTCAGTAAGGATCTTCTGATCTGTCATTATGAAGGGAGGACTAGCCAGACTGAGGGTGTGGTGAGGAACTAGGGGAAGCACAGACAGAAGAAACTGCTTTGACAGGAGAAGCAACTTTGAAGTGTTGCTTAGTCCAGGCTCTGACCTAGGGTTTGGTTTTTTTGAAGTCTTTGTCATTAACCCTTCCCTCACTTTCCTTCTACTCTTCAAGTCCTATTCTTACATTCATAGGAATGACTATTTTTGCCCCCAGGTATTTTGCTGGTCCTGGGATTGCTGAGAGGAAAAGATATAATCCTGCCCCCAGGAACTCAGTGTATAGAGATGGCTCCTCCAACTTAATAATTACAGAGAGCTGATGATACTTTTCAGACATGTCAATCCAAAATGACCAATTAAGGACTTGGAAGTAAAGAACATATCTCAGAGACAACAAATGCCCATTCACCAAAGATAAAGCCATGAACTGTCCAGGGCAAATGAGCTTGCCGTTTGGAGGCTAAGCTTTACGTGGTAATTTGTAGAGTTTGGGGGAGGTCACTCAGTAACGTCTGTAATGAAAAGTTTTGTGGCAGCCAAGCGCAGTGGCTCACGCCTGTAATCCCAGCACTTTGGGAAACTGAGGTGGGTGGATCCCTTGAGCCCAGGGATTTGAGACCAACCTGGGTAACATGATGAAACCTCATCTCTACTAAAAATAAAAAAGCTAGCCAGGTGTGTTGGCATACAGCTATAACCCCAGCTACTTGAGTGGCTGAGGCATGCTAATCGGTTGAACCTGGGAGGTGAAGATCACAGTGAGCCAAGATCGCGCCACTGCACCCCAGCCTGGGCAACAGAACAAGACTCTTGTCTCAAAAAAATAAAGAGTTTTATTGGTAGTATTTGTTCTCTATTAAGCCCATCTGTTGAATTCTTCATTTCATTTATCAAATTTTTCAATTCTAGAATTTCCATTTGCTTTTTTATATTTCCAGGTCTCTGCCAATGTTCTCAATTTTAATTTTTATTTCCTTAAACAATTTAAGCATAATCATTATAGAATCCATGTTGGATAGTCACATTATCAGGATCCACTATTGGTCTAGGTCTATTGTCTTATTTTTTTGGTATTCAGTTACATTTTCTAGTTATTTTTGGTTGAATTCTATCTTTGGCAGGAATATGTCAGTAGCCTTTTGAACAGGATGAATGAATCTGTTACACCTTATGGAAGCCATAAAATCTGTGCTGCCCCACATGGTGGCAATACACAACTGAAAATCTAAGAACCCCACCGACCACCTTCTGACCAACATAATAGTGAGGTAAAGAAGTCTCTGCAAAGAGTTTAGCAAAGGATTATCCTTAAAGAATCAAATGAGATTGTAACCAGTTCATCTTGCCTGCTGCCCAGATACAGCCAATTTTTAAAGATAGGGAAGTGCAATAGAGAAATATTTTAATATGCATAAAGCCAGTTAAATAGGAGACCAGAATTTTACTATTATTTAAATCAGCCTCCCCCAGAATTTGGAGGCTAGGGTTTTTTAAAGACAGTTTGGCAGACATGAGTTAGTTCCTGGGTAGGGACCATAAGACCAGATGAGTCAGTTTACCAGTCTGGGTGGTGCCAGCTGATTCATCAGAATGCAGGGTCTAAAAAATATCTCAAGCACCAATCTTAGGTTTTATAATAGTAATGTTATCTATAGGAGCAATTGGGGAGGTTAGTAATCTTGTAACCTCTGGGTTCATGACTCCTGAGTCATAATTTTTAATCTTGTGGCCAATTTGTTGATTTTACAAAGGTGGCCTGGTCTCCAAGATACATTTTACCCAAGATGTAATATCACAGGAAACCAGAACCTTCCACTCACCTCTCATACACAACTGGCTTTATTAGTTTCCCACCACATTCAAGAGCACCTGATGCCCTAAACTGTTTAAGGTTGAGTTCAGGAGTGCTCTTCTCAAACTATCCCAACTTCCATGAAAACCAAAGGTATCAGAAGACCTAGAAAATATCTATAGAACTGGATATCTTGGGACATGAAACAAGTGGATACTTACATATGTGAATCTCACATGTCTTAATATCCAGACTGATTCCACCTTGTCCTATTCTTACATACTATGTATTTTTCTCTTGGGAAGTTTTCTAATACTAGCTTAGCATCATCATGTCAGTTTCAGTCAAATTAACACTTTAAAAGATCCCCACTGGAGGTCAGTGTGTCAGGGCACCTGCTGCTCTACAGAAGGGCCCAGTTACAACCTGAGGAATAGCACTTCATCAGAGCTACCTCTCCAGGCCACATTCCCCACTACCCCAACCAACCATTCCTCAGGAGAACTAAGATGGATTTGTGAGGAATAATTTCCTTGAGCCATTTTTCCAAAGATAGTGAGGCATTCTTAAATGGTATTCATTTGAACTTTGACACAATGCCATTATTTTGTAAATGCCATATCCTGGATAACTATGGCTGACAATCTACCCCTCATCACGACTGTGCTCAAATGTAGATACCTCTAGTGCATCATTGAACAAAATGAATTTCACATACTTAAGGCCTCTCTGAAATTTAATTTTCACCTTTCAATTGTTCACTTTTGGAACTTGTTTTGCGGGGATGAAACTGAAACTTTAAAAAGAAAAATTGAAGCTTGTGATGGGATTCTAAAATCTAAACAATTTACTTTCCAATCATATTTTAAACTGTTAGATCATTTGCCCATTTATTACCAATTTAACGTGAAAACAGACATATGTGCGCATGGACACAAACAGGCACACGTGTTGAAGGCCTCTAGCAAACAGTCTATACTCAAGGTTGATGAGACTTGTTCAATTCTATTGCTAGCCACAGATGAGCATACAGGAAGGTGGTAGGACCCAGGTGTGTCCAACCCACAGCCTGTGGGCTGCATGTGGCCCAGGACAGCTTTGAATGTGGCCCAACACAAATTTGTCAACTTTCTTTTAAAAAATTCTTTTTTTAAGCTCATCAGCTATTGTTAGTGTTAGTGTATTTTATGTGTAGCCCAAGACAATTGTTCCATTGTGGCCCAGGGAAGGCAAAAGATTGGATACCCCGTAGTACCTTTGACATTGACGCCTATGGGGAAATGGAGGGAGCAGAATTGGGTAGAGGGAGAAGCTGGACCATTAAGCAGTCCTAGCAAAGGCCTAAGCCAGTTCCTCAGGGAAACTGCAGCCAGGATAGCCCTTCAGTCTTGTTCTACTTGAGTCTGTCCTTGCTACCCCAATATTTACCAGTCACTGGAGGAGGACTGACCTTGGACAAGGTAGGAGGGAGGAGCCATGACCTTGGACAAGATGGCTCTCTCCAACTCCTCTTAATTCCCTGAGAAGACCTCAGCTGAGGGTCATCAGCTGCCAACACTCCCAGCAGCTGAAGAATGGGTGCCTCAAACTTGAAGTGGGGACTGGCCCACATACCACAGTGTTCCCTATAGAATGACAGTTTTAAAAAAAAAGTGACCATGAAGCTCATCTACAGCTTCTGTCTTTAAACCTGTAATTTTTTTCATTTTGGTTTTTCAAGATTATCCCAGACTCTCCCATTTCCAGTAGATTTCTTTGTGCTTTGATTTTTGTTTGGTCGTTTTTCTTTTTTCTAATTCTATTTTGAGACAGGGTCTCACTGTGTCACCCAGGCTGCAGTGCAGTGGCATAATCATGGCTCACGACAGTCTCAAACTCCTGGGCTCAAGAGATTCTCCCACCTCACCCTCCTGAGCAGCTGGGACCACAAGCATGTGCCACCATGCCCAGCATTTTAAAAAAATTTTTTGTAGACACGAGGTCTCCTATGTTGCCCAGGCTAGTCTCAAACTCCTGAGCGCAAACAATCCTCCTGCCTCAGCCTCCCAAAATGCTGGGCTTACAGGCATAAGCCAGTGTGCCTGGCTTGATTTTCAATATTTAAAAAATTCCAATTTGAAGATTGAAAAGCAGACTAAAATAATATTGGCCTAAGAACTGCCAAAAAATTCTCTGGACAACTACAAGGTATTCCTTGCTCCAAAACAGTAATTTCAGATCTGCCAGAACCAATCTGGGCTTCTGTGAAAAGGAGAATTGAGCTTAGGAAGGAGGGAAGTGGGTGGCTGCCAGTGCAGTGTGATTGGAGTGGCCGTGGAAAGATTTCCCAGACCTGTCGGCTCTGAAATCATCTTTATTCATGACAACTTCTGAACTCCAGAAGTGTTTACCTGTCAGTGTCACTCACCCGTCTCCTCTTGCTGTTTTTCATTTTGTGTCTAACTGAAATCCTAGGCTTGAATACCTGAGGCCCCGAACCTCTCAAGGTCAGGTCAGCTTGCTATTCCTCTATGTCCATGGGACCCACAAATGCAGCAAGTGAAATTGCCATCATTCCTGCGCCTTGGTTTTTGTCCAACATAGGATATGATTATACCTACATGGAGCTGCAGTGAAAGACATGATATGTGCTAATACTTCACCTGGAGATTGGTAATTACAGGCTGATAAGATTGAAGGCTGAATGAGAGCCACTGGGGGAAAAGGGTGCTGAACAGGAAAGTGGACAAACAGCTATGGTAGGCAGAATTTCTGAAAATGCCCTCAGGGATGTCCTATCCTAATCCTCAGAACCTGTGAAGATTGAGATATCACTTCCATGATTATGTTATAAGGTACAATTAACCTTAGAATAAGGAGTGTGCTTGCATGGGCCTAGTGTAATCACATAAGCCTGTAAAATTAGCTTTTCCAAAGAGGGGCAGAAGAGGAAGTTAAAGAGTTGCTGCTTTGAAGATTGAGGGGACCATATGAGAAGCAATGTGGATGGCCTCTAGGAGCAGAGAGAGGACCCCAGCTGACATCCAGCAAGAAAACAGGGACTTCAGTCTTAAAACCACAAGGATGGAATTCTGCCAATATTCTCAATGAGCTTGGAAGTGGATTCTTACTCAAGCCTCCAGGGAAAAGCCCGACAATACTTCGATTTTGGCTTGTGAGACTCTGAGTATAGAACCCAACCTATCCTGCCTGGAGTTGTAACCTACAAAAGTGTGAGATGATAAATTGGTGTCGTTTTAAGCTGCTAAGTTTGTGGTAATTTGTTGCTGCAGCAATAGGGAACTAGTACAGTAGCCAAGACAAACAAGTCTACTTGTCACTATTTTTGAAAAACACTTTCTTTGGAAGAAACTGGAATCTGCCTCTCAAACCATCTGGCATCTGGCATCAGGGGAAGGCAGACTGAGATCCAAAACTATTATGTGCTGGCTTGAGCTTCAGTTTTATGTATACCAAACCATTTATACCTCACACTTGCCCTCTGTGACAAACACTGTTATTATCCCAATGTTATCTCCATGGGCTTCTAACTACTGTTCGGAGAAATGAAATGATTAGTCCAGTAAGTTCTCAATCCTAGCTGTGCACCAGAATCACCGAATCACCTGAGGTTTGCTTTGCTTTGTTTTGTTTTTAAGCTAATGAGCTTTTAGAAAGTCATGATGCTGAGGCCTCAACCCTGACCCACTGAATCAGGGAGGCCCAGACCTCTTGCACTTATTAAAGCTCCTGGATGATTCTGATAAAACCCAGATGTTTGGCAACCAGTGGTTTAAAGTGTGGTTAATGGACACCAGCATCAGATGCCCACAGGGTGGTGGTAGCCACTGATATTGTGTCCCTAACAGCCATCCTCTACTACCTCACTTACAACAGGACCTCAGGTGTGCTCAGATGGCCGCATGCCTGGCCAAAGGGGACAAAAACCATGGTTGTCTCAATTTTCAGCTCTAGTCATGTTACCACATTTCTCTTTCCCAATACCATCCTGTGAAGGTTAATTTCATGGAGCAACTTGACTGGCCATGGGGTTCCCAGATTAAACATTATTTCCAAGTGTGTCTGTGAGAGTGTTCCCAAATAACACTAGCATTTGAATCAACAGACTCAGTAGATTGTCCTCCCCGACATGGGTAGGCATCATCTAATCTATTGAGGGTCTCAATAGAACAAAAGGTGGAGGAAGGAGGAATTTGCCCTCTTTTTCCTGCCTCATCTCTTGACCTGGGTCATCTCATCATCTCTAGTCCTTAGACTGGGATTTGCACCATCAACTCCCCTGGTTCTCAATCCTTTGGACTTGGACTGAATTACACTGTCAGAGGCATTTGAACGAGAGTGACTCCATCTTGCATAGGGGCTAGGTAAAATAAGGCTGAGACCTGCTGGGCTGCATTCCCAGGAGGTTAGGCATTCTAAGTCACAGGATAAGATAAGAGGTGGGCACAAGATACAGGCCATAAAGATCTTGCTGATAAAACAGGTCGCAGTAAAGAAACTGGGCAAAACCCACCCATACCAAGATGGCGATGAGAGTGCCCTCTGGTTATCCTCACTGCTCATTTTACGCTAATTATAATGCATTAGCATGCTAAAAGACACTCCTACCAGGGACATGACAGTTTATAGATGCCATGGCAATGTCAGGAATTTACCCTATATTGTCTAAAAAGGGGAGGAACCCTCAGTTCTGGGAATTGCCCACCCCTTTCCCGGAAAACTCATGAATAATCCATCCCTTGTTTAGCATAAAATCAAGAAGCAACAATAAGTATAAGGAGCTGAGCAGCCCTTGCAGCAGCGCTGCCTATGGAGTAGCCATTCTTTATTTCTTGACTTTAATAAACTTGCTTTCACTTTACTCTATGGACTTGCATCAAATTCTTTCTTGTGAGAGATCCAAGAACACACTCTTGGGGTCTGGATCAGGACCCCTTTCTGGTAACACCACCGCCAGCTTTCTGCAGATGGCAGATTGTGGGACTTACTTTTTAACCTTCATAACTGCATGGCCAATTTATCATATTAAATCTTATTTTCATTATATATATCTGCATCCTACTGTTTCTCTGAAGAACCCTAATACATTTCCATCTCTTTGCAGCTAGAATCAGCCAAAAACATATAAGGAGACTCCACCAGGAGTGGGGAGTTCTTGAGAAAGCTTTTGCTTCTGAAAAAAGATAAAAGTACACAGGAGAGCTGTCTGGTGCCATTCCCTGAGCATGTGAGAGACTGTGTCACTGGGAGCAGCAGTTATCTCTGGCCATAAGTTGAGATGACTGGGTGAAACGCTAAAATGTTGAGAAGGTAGGAAACAAAAGAAAGAACCGGGGACCCTGATGACATTGTTGAGGTGCATCAACCCTAGAACCATTATTAAGAGATTTATTATGTGAGATATTTACTGTTTTACTACTTGCAGCTAAAAGCATTTCTAACTGTGTACAGGACTACTTTTAAACGCAAGAAAGAATTTCTGGTGTTGAGGACTGGGTTATTTGCATTAACAACAATCCAATTCTTTGCGCACTGAAGTCTAAGTCACCCGCATTCTAAGGTCACCTACACAGATAGTGATGAAGCTGCTTCTAACTGGTCCATGTTTTTTCCACTCTATGGTATTAAAAACAAATAGAAAAACACCCGCATTCCTCCCTTTTTACATACTCCCTGTGACAATGTTGGTATTAGACATAGCAGAAAATAATAACTAAGAAAATAACCTGAAGAAAACATGTCTACAAGCTTTTTGTTAAGGAAAAAAAAAAAAACCCAATCTTTAAAGCACATATTTATTTTACAAATAAATCAGAAATAATAGGTATATGGGGAGAAATGAGAGAAAGAAAGGAAAGCCAAGATAGTGTTCATTTTTCACATTAACTTCAAAGAACAAAGGATGAGATGGGAGGTCAGGGGTTTCTGAAAATGCTCACCACAACCAATTTACACAACTTTTCAGAAATATGTTAACTCTGTATCAGAACACACTTTAATAATCTAGATATATAGAGAGACACAATCGGTTTGTCTAAAGAAGCTTCCAGATTTCCCATTTAGTGTGTCTTTTACCTTCACCATAACCCTAAGTCATCTCTGATAGTTCTCATTTTGGAAGTGATTCCATGCATGGAAAGTTGTGTGTGGGCTCCCTAAAGAGAGTAGCTGTGTCCCTTTTATTCATTGGCCTACCCATAGCCTGCAGCACAATGCTTTGAACATAGGGAGTATTCAACCAATGTCAACTACAAGATCACAGAAGGCCCCTTACACTTTAGGAATGTGCGTCTTGTGAGGCACCTGGGATATATCGCTAGTTCATTTTCTCAGACAAAACCCAAACCACAGAACAATGACATACTTCTGTAAAGGTCACAGGGTGAAGCAGCTCTCTCCAAATGTATTCCTGTGCACTTTTCCCCAAGTTTATTCCCAACAATGCTTGATACACTCTTCTTTAAAACCAGCCTCAGACACATCTGTTCTATGAAGACTAAATGGAACAGAGAAGTAGCTATTTACTCTCAACAAACAACATTCTGCCATTTAAAAGGAAAAAGTGAACTTTGTGGGTTCCTGTTGTATTATTAGGATTTAATTTCCTTCAGATGGAGATGTGTAACTGATATTACATATTATATACTGTACAGTCAATAATATAGAGAGATTTAATATGCATTCACTATGACAATGCATCAGAGAACATGGTTTTGTGTGTGTTTGTTTTGTTTTACCCTTTTATCTTCATACCCCGGTTTAATGTTTTGCAAAAAGAATCAGCATTTCATTAAATATATAAATAAATAAAAGACTGGTTTTTCCAGATTCACTAAACAGGTGTTGCTTAAGGCAAAATTTTTATAAACTAAAAAACAAAACAAAGGAGTCAGAACTCAGTTTCTATAACTGTTCCAACATGAAAAGGACTAGTTATTACCTTAGAGGAAATGTCTTATAATGAATTGAAGATTTTTATTGAATCTGAATTGGTCTCTTGCCCAACACTAATACTGACATTTTTCCTGCTGAGTTGCAATTGACAATTCACTTTTGGAAGAATTTATGGGAAAATATAGCATTATTCTATTTCCTGACCACAAGTTTTGTTTTATTTCTCACACTATATAGATGATGAGTCTCAGAGAACTGGGGGCTTCATTGCTCCTTGATGGGGAATCCCAGCTGTGTGCTTCATGTAGGGCTGTCCATAGCCTACAGCACATGGCTTTGAACATATGAGGGGGAGTTCAACCAATGGCAACTGCAAGATCCCAGAAGGCTCCTTACACTGTGGGGACTGACGGCCTCTTATTCCCCAATAACTCCTGTGGTGTTTCCAGCTTCACTCTTACATTGGCAAGTAGGGATGGAACGCACCGACTGCAGTGCGAATGAACTATGCACCTTATTACTTCAAACATTGAAACTCTGGTATTTAAAAAAAAAATTTTTTTTGAGACGGAGCCTCGCTCTTGTCACCCAGGCTGGAGTGCAGTGGCACGATCTTTGCTTACTGCAACCTCCGCCTCCCGGGTGCAAGTGATTCTACTGCCTCAGCCTCCTGAGTAGCTGGGATTACAGGCACGCAGCACCACGCCCGGCTGATTTTTGTATTTTTAGTAGAGACGGGGTTTCACCATGTTGGTCAGGCTGGTCTTGAACTCCTGGCCTCGTGATCCACCTGCCTTGCCCTCCCAAAGTGCTGGGATTACAGGTGTGAGCCACCGCGCCTGGCCCATTAAATTTTTCATGTGAGAAGATATACTTGTTATCATGAACACACAAGGGAGGGATTTGATCGTAGCCAAGCATTAAGGACATGTGAGTTTGTGTGACTTGGAAAACTCTGGATACCAACATCTGATCAAGTGGAAAATTCATATGCCTAGCAAAAGTGGCCCCTGTGACTGGTGAATTTGGTGGCACTGACATTTTTTCTTTAATTGCATTGAAAGGGGATGTATCAAACAAGCTTCAGCATGTTATTTAATTATAAGATCTGTTTTAAAATTTAAGTGAAAAACCAGGATATCTAGAAGCAAGTTATAGAGAATGCAAAACCTGTTCCCTTTTAGGTATTCAGCTTGATGCACCAAGTGATATTAATGGCTGTAGTCAGCTGTTGTTATTTTTGCAGTATCTAAGGGAGAGAGCGTATATGAATTCTTCTCTTATGAACTGCTTCAGTTAACTACGAAAGGAATCAATGTGTCCAATCTCATTCAAGATTTCTTTTTGAAACATTAGAAAGCACTTAACTTCACCACCAACACCCAAAACTGGCATTCTAGTTTAAACTACTTTCTGTATTTTATGTTGTACAAGCTCTACAGTACAGCTTGAGCACTACCCACATTAGTTACCACTATGTAATTCGTGCATTACTGCTAGCCAACATGAATAATATATAGTACTATATATGTTTAACTGTACATAACACATACCATTACATATTTACCCAAACCTCCCGAAATACATGCTTACAAGCAAGGACTCTTATACACAACTCAACTATAACACATTACACACCCTTCCAAAGCCTAATACATTCCCCCCGAATATCAACCGAACAGACACCTGCCAACCGTACATAGCACATACTTCATGTGTGTGGATCAATTCTTACTGAGGGTACCTCCTGCTATGCTTGGTAAAACTCAAGCTTTGCTGCCTAGAATACAAAATAAAATAAAAATAAATAAAAATGAGTAGCTATTTGTGTAATGCACTATTGTACACTTGCTGCAAGAAGTTTGCCTGCAAAAACAAACAATGTTCGGTCTTCTTTATAAGGTAACAAAAACTCCACCAAGAAAAAGATCCAAAACTTTGCCTCGTCATGATTTTTTTTAAAAGGAATTGGTAAGCTGGCACATCCATTTCCATATAGAAATGAGGTGGCTCCCCACTGCAACATGTTTATTTTGCAACTAGATAAAGTTATGAAAATTACTGAAGCACTTCTCTCTTTCATCCTTCTGAGAGGGTAGTCTTCCCTTAAGTTGTCTTGGGTGCCCATCTAATTGAAGAAAGAAAGAATGCAAAAATACCATATTTTTCCAATTCTGGCATTAAAAAATAAGATTATGCAGGAAGAAAAAAAAAGGCTTTCAAGTCAGATTATTTCCTTGAGAGATTTCCCAAATACTCTGTCTCCTCTTTAACATAACACAGTCTGAGCCTGGAGAATCCAGCTTATGGAATTCTCCTGTGGGCTAGAGGAGAAACCTTTGCTCCCTATGACAGCAAAGCTTCAAGACCTGCTGCTACATGGCAGAAAATAGGACATTACAAAATAGACAACCCACCCATTTTTTTCCCTGAAGGATGGTGGAAGAAGGAAGCAGAATGGAAAAGATGCACTAGGAAAGCCAAGTACAGAGATGATGTGTGTTCCAAGCACCACCCACCTTACCCCACCCCCGCCCCACCCAGCTTAGAGAACTGAGGAAAATGCAGAATTAGGGATGGGTAGGGCTGCTCTTGTCCTAGTTCTCCCCTTGGGACTGGGGGGAACGGCCTCATAGGCTGTTCTGCACCACCCAGAGAGAATCCGTGTCACTCGGCAGTACAGTAGGTCAGGAGAAGATTGTGGTTGCCCTATGTGGCTCTGTGGTATTTATATAGGATCCTGCAGCTGCTGAGTCTCTGGTGGGGAGTAGCCCAGTGAGGGTTGTTATAGTGGTAGTGGGGTGCCCTGTAGAGAGCATTACAGAGTGGGTCACCAGGCCCAGGATTAGAAGTGTCTGTAGCCCCCGAGGAACCAGGACGGGGCTGAATCA
The DNA here is from genome assembly GCF_047675955.1 of Chlorocebus sabaeus. Classification (NCBI taxonomy): domain Eukaryota; kingdom Metazoa; phylum Chordata; class Mammalia; order Primates; family Cercopithecidae; genus Chlorocebus; species Chlorocebus sabaeus. The sequence goes on along the minus strand of NC_132924.1, from coordinate 54,733,207 downwards.
GTCAAGGAGAGATGACATGACTGAGTGGCCACAAAGTCTTCCCACCCCCACCCTATCCCAGATGAGCCCAAGCTCTAACCACATGAAGAGCAAAGAAAGAATTTCTTCTTCTCAGGGACTGCGTTAATGATTCCCAACCATCAGCATTGAAGAAGAGGTCTGGAAAAATGTGAAGAGTGCTAAGGCTTGTGTGGAGAATAGAGGGGAGCATGAAGATAATCCACAGCCTGCAGGCAGGGACTTCATGGACACTCTGCATGCTGCAGCAGCCACAGAATTCAGCCACAGGTGCCAGCTGGGTGAGTATCAACCAGGTGGATTAGGTCCACCACCCAGAAGATGCATAAAAAACCACACCTGTCCCCCCAGATCCACAGAAGCCATCTAAGGGAAGAATCAGTGGGGATACTCAAGATCAAAAATGTGGAATGCTCTTTTTCTGTCTTTTCTCCAAGAGCTGAATATTATCTGAAGAGATTACTTACTAATTGGAAGTAAGATTTCACCCAGATAGGGCTAAAAGTTAGAGATTTTTTCCCCCCACTACTAGAGATTTCAGAGAGAAGTTCACAACATTTATAGATAAAAATAAAGGAGCATATCTCAATTGTGGTATAAGTTAAATTTGTAACTATTATATTTGTTTTTGAAAGCCATAAAAGTCTGCTTATTTACAACCAAATAATGCCATAGTTGACAATTTTAAAAAATAGAAAGTTTATCCTTTACCTAGCATATGAAGTAGCTATATTCAAAGATGAAAATGAACACAACTAATTCATCTAAATATTGATCTAATAAGAACATTATGTGACCAGATAGAAATTATTTGCTTTTATAAGAAAATTTTAGTGGAGGATAAAGCACATTGAAATAATTTTCCTTTTCTTAGAGAAACTGTTTTAACCAAATGAAAAAAACAACCATTGCAACTGATAAAACAACATACTTTGCAACAATTGAGTGACTTATTTTTATGGATTTTTTCCACTAGACATTCCAAGTAGAAAAAAGCAAAAATGAAGGATACTGGTTTTCAAAAATTTCAATTCTATCCATGATTGTCTTCTATATAAATTATTTTTACTTAATTACAACTCAGTGAATATATTTTAACAAGAAAGGCTTAGGAATTTCTGAGAACTTGACTAGCATTTTCTACAAATGGCAAAGAGAGCAGTGAAGATTATGTGATTTTAGATTTTTCTCACTTTTACACATCAAAATAAGGACTAGAAATTGATATTGACATGAATATAGTTATTTCCAAGGGAAATGTCCTTATTTCTTGAATATCTTGGAACAAAAGCTAAAGGAATATATATTATTTTTATATGGCAATAACTTTAATGTGTTATTAATTCAGGGTTGTAATAAACTCTAGTTGTGTTTTCACTCTATAATTATAATTAGTTAAAAAGTATATCCTCTCATCATTATGTCGGTGATGCTTACATGATGCTCAGTACGTCAACATTCAATACATTAGCTCAGTGTCATCCCTTCCTTCCAGTGTTCTTCCAGCTAGCAGTCCTGTACATCCATTTGCCAATGGCAGCTCCTTTTCCTTCTTCATTGGCAATTAGTCTAGCTCTAGTGTGAGAAAAAAATGATGCAATTGCCATATGATTAGGACCAGAGTTCAAAATTCAAACTCAGCACAGCTTTCCAAAGATCTGGTACTTAAGTTCCGTTCCTATAGCAGCAACTCAACACAAAGCCCACTGCCCTGATCTAAATGTAACCAAAACCTAATGCAAGTTTCATTTACCTCTCATTTTAAACCATGTCTTGTAGGTTTTGATAAACTATATGTGTTACAAAGCAACTGGAAAAGCTAGGGCACTGTATAATCACTGTTGATATAAAACAAATGTAGTAACTCTGTCTAAATTGTAAGAGCACATGTTGAACATAGAATCATTTCAAGCAGGCATTTTCTCATGAGCTATTTGATCTTGAAGGCTCAGCATGTCGACATTCAATACATTAGCTCAGTGTCATCCCTTCCCTCCAGTGTTCTTCCAGCTGGCAGTCCTGTACATCCATTTGTCAATGGCAGCTCCTTTTCCTTCTTCATTGGCAATTAGTCTAGCTCAAAAACGTTGGGGCCTGTACCCGACATCTCAGCCTTCCTCCCTCCTTACTGTCCTTGTTGTTGTCCAGTTATTACATCTTCTCACATTCCAATTGGCACCAGATTCATTTTCATAAAAGTGGGTAGTGTGGAAAATCCTTACATGTATAGCATTTTGTTAAAATGCGCATTGGTTAGAGTTGAGCAATTAGAAAGATTGTCTAGATTCAAAGGTAGTTTTTCTACCAGATGTCTGCTTCTCCCGAGAAGAAAGTCTGTCTCACACAGTTTCATCTCCAGGTCCCAAGGGGTCTAGTGGGGTGTGTGAGCTTGCTTCTTGGGAACAAAGACATCTGGAGTTCTCCCACACTGCCCGTGCTGTGCAGATGTCTGGGAGGCTCTCCTCTGCTGACTTGATGCTTCCATTTCTCATTGTGTCTAGGTCAGTCTGGCTGTTCACTTCGGTATCTCAGCCACCCACCCCTTCTTACTTCCAACAAGCGCTTAAAGTAGATTCCGTATTGGATGCATATACTTTTTTTCACAATTTTATCAAGAAATCAACAAAGTACTGCAGCGTGTTTACTAATGCTGCAAAGACAAGTCTCTCATACAACCCTTTTCCAATCTCCACACTGCCTCGGCTCCTGCCAGTCTCAGAGACCCTACACTTAGACCTTCCTGTTTTCCACAAGGACTCTGCCTCTTTGGCCCAGTCGCCTGGGTCACCTGAGCTCATGGCTTTCCATCCATAACCAAAGACCTATCTGAGTGCCACCCCCTTGGGACGAACTCCTAGGAAACTCACACAAATTTTATGGATATAAAACTTACTAGATATAAAATATCTAATGGGTGTACATGAATTTATTTCTGCGTATGTTTTTGGTTAACAAAAGAATTTTAGATTAACAGCAGCTTCTATCAGGGTACTTAGAAAAAAAGAAAAATCAACAAATTAGTCACAGACAAAAGGAAGCAGAGAAAGTTGGCAGGAAAGGAATAGAGATATGTGTAATAGAATACTGAAAAGATAAAAGAAGATAATGTAAAATAACCTAAGGCCTAAGAACCAAAGCATGTGAGGATATATGAGCAAAGAGAAGTACTGAAGAGCTGGGATGCTGGGAAGTAGGTGATGGGTGTCAACAACCTGAGTTACAAATTCAGAAAAAGATTTGCAGCAAATATGGCTAGTTATCTGTGGGATTCCTTTTTCCTTTTCTTCTGAAATAACAAAATACTTATTTGTTTAGGGCAGAAATTTTATCAGTTCAAAATATTTAACTTCCTAGATGCCCCCCCTTTGGCTAAGGAGCAGATGTGACACCAATGAGATGCAGGTGAATAGGGTTCTAGAGGCTTTCCTTCCACGGCAGGAGGCAAAGCCTGAGAAAGAAAAGCATGTTGCTATTCCCCTCTGCTCTTTCTCCTAATTCCTGCCTGGTGAGTGGTCCTGATGCTGACAGATGCGGTAGCTATCTTGCAGCCACGATGAAGAAAACAGCATGACTAAGGACAGAAGGAGCTGAAAGGGGGATGACACACGATTTCTGATGAAAGCCTTGAGCCACGACATTTTTAAAATGAAACTAGATACCTCTTACTGAAATGATGCAGGGATTTCCAGTTAAATTTCCAGCAAAAGAATGAAAAATGGAAATTAACTATAAATCACTTATTTATGTAAAATAATATTAACATAATTTCTATTTGGGGTTCTGTCTTTGTTGTTGTATTTTAGTAAACCTTAAAATATAAGAGATTTAAAATTTACTTATAAACTGAGTCTGCCAAGTGTTTTCTATTTCTTTGTGTATGGTTTTAAGTTCTTCAGCCTTAAATAGTACTTCACTGGGTGTTTTCAGGAACTTACATCTGTTTGGGGAGGAACTGCTATGTTATAATCCTCTATGACTTTAAGTCCAAGGATATACACACCCCAGCAATCACAGTCTTATAGCCACTAATTCAATTCTTCTTACAGCTCTTGGGGTTTGGGTGTAACCCCTTAGAAGCCAAGTTATTAGCTGAATAAGGAACTAACACCTCCAACAATGCTGTTCACTCAGGTTTCTTAAAAAACTCTTTGTTATCCAAGCAACTCCTAAGGATATACACCCAAGATGAGTTATGGAGAATTAATTACTGACTCCTGAGAATCTAAGAATGGGCAGCAGCCCAGGTGTTCTCATCCTTGAATCATGCTGTTTCATAGATGCAACTTACCTTAGGTCAACTTAGTGTTTATTTTTGATAGTGCAACAAGTGTAGACTTCAGACATTCTTCCAGTGACTTCCTTTAGGAAATCTGAGTATATATTTGTTAACATTAATATGCGATATGAATAAGCTTTCTAAAATTTGGACAAGTGGAAAAAAGTGGTATTTCTGTTCTTTGAATAAAAAGCAAATGCATTTAAAACATATGCATAATATATCAGTAGGTAAATTTATCAAAAGGAAAAAATGATCAATCCTATTTAAACTACCTGTTTTACAATTACAATAGTTTCTTATTCAGAAATTTATTGGGTCAACTTAAGTACTATATATTACATCAGAACTACCAACACCTTTATTACCCTGTTTGGAAGACCGAACATGGATCAGATGTTAGTTCCACCTTAGATACACCAAATCATTTCTTTCCATTTTAATAGCTGAAGTTTAGAAAGCAAACGGACCCAGAGGGGATATGCCCACAAGCAGGAGATGAACGTGTTCCAAATGGCAGTGTATTTCCAAGGAGACTTACAGGCTTTTTATTCCAAGGATTGGCTCAATACTTCATTACTCAGAAAATGTGTTTGATCAGGCGAGACCTCCAAATTTGAGCTCCTCTGCAGTCAGGGGAATGCTAATGACTGTCTGACAGCTTGTCACAGACATTGGATTTTTTTTTTCCTAGCATCCCTGGCCAGATTTCCTCTTTTCTGGCAGCTGTGCTGGTGCAGACTGCCAAGAGGCACCATACCCACAATCTTGAGAGGATTCTGTTTCCAGCAAGCCTTCTTTTACTGTCATCTATGTATTACATCTCTATTTCAAGTCTCTCTAGAATTTATAGTCATACTGGGGGTTTAGTTTCAATTTGCATTTGTTTGTTATGTGGCTTTACATGACTTTTTGTCTACTTCATGAATCTGTCTGATCTTCCCAGTAGATCAAAGTACCCAGAGGATCTGATTCTCTTTGACATAGAGAAGCTCCCCAGAGACCATGCCTTTGATTTCATTTATAGCCCTTTAGGATAGTGTTTCCCCTTCAAACTCTCTTGCAGACTGGTAAATATCCTAAATTATTGAGTGGGGAATAGAAGGAAGGGAGTAGGAAGTGAAACCCAAGACAAGTCACAATACCTGTTCATAAAAGGGAGGGGTTGCTAGGCAGGAAATCTTTGCCACTCTGGTCTTATCTCTTAAAGAACACTACCCAGGATTGCTCATCAATCATTGTCAACTATTTACTTTTACCTTAGGGTAAAATGACCTTATATGCAGGTAGTAGTAATTATTAGAGTAATATATGATGCCTAAACAGTATCTGCAGGTGGTAATAACAAATTAGAGTTGTGACAGGGCAGTGCTTCACAAATGTTCCAACTCAAGGTACAATCTCAAACTTGTTCCAGCTAGTACATGCCCAAGTATAGGGGTTAGGGGCTTTGTCTTCTACAACTTCACCATTCCTAAGGTGTTTAGATCCAAGTCTCTAACAACTTATTACTCTGTTTTTTAAAAAGGACAGTTGTTCACATGAGAATAATTTCAATAGGGCTGAGATTTTTTGGAGCATGGTAGATGGGCATCACTCCTACCAAGGCTTGCAGGCAAAGAGGAAGTCAGACATTGACATTTCTCAGCATGGGTACATGTGCTGCAAGTCACCTATTGGTCAGTTGTGAGAGCAGGTGCAGGAGAGTGTATATACAAGTCAACACTGGGAGAGGCATGTATAAGAGCTGAGGGCTTATAGCAAAGCTTGGGCAAAGTAAGGGGTATGGTTGAGCCAGGAAGTCTATGAAAATGAAAAGGCCAGGGTTAGAACCTCAGGCCTCAGATCTTGGTTAAATCCTAAAAACTGCTCATTGTGCTTCTGTTGCAGACAATACATAGGAGTGAATGAGACAGAAAGCGAGACCATGAGGATGATTAAGAAGAGCAAGTACAACATGGCTGAGACTAAGTGTCCAGGGAGTTGAGAATAAGTGGCCTATTGTCATGTCCTATATAAGTAGAGTATGTGGATGGGAGGCCAAGAACACACCAACAAATAAAATGTTGAATACATCAGTCAAGGGCCTATCAAGATGATCAGGATGCTGGCTATTGGAATGTTTATCCTCCCACCCCACCCCAGAAGAGGACCTTCTTGGCTTGTTCACCGCTGTTTCCCAGCCTGGCACACAGCAGGTGCACAATGAATATTCATTAAAATCAATGATTAACTAAACTGGCTAGTATTCCATCTCACTTTCATTACTGGAGAACTGAAGAGCCAGCTAGCCTACAAAAACTAATTCTGGATTTAGAAGCAATAAGAAAACATGCATTCAAATAAAATCAGAGAATCCTTCTAATGTTTCTTCATGTGTCTATCTTTTCCCATCCCCAACACCATTTATTTATTTTTCTTGACCTGCAAAGGATCTGTTTTGTCCATGATGAGTCCCAAAAATAGCCCCCAAAGTGGTTCTCCTCACCTACCCCACCCCACCGATGCTGCATCACATGGTAGGGTGTTACCTTGCTCCTCCATGCAGGGAGCTTTTCTCAGCACCACTAAGGTACCAGGGAAGTGGTAACTGGGAACAATTTTTCCCAATATAGATAAAGCCTGGATTAAAAAGTACGGTGATACATAGGCAAGGGGTAGATGGGGCCTTCCTAGAGGACACGATGTCTTCCTGAATTTAATCCATTAATAATCAACAAACCAGCCCTACTGATTTAATGCCTAGGCTTTGCTGCCTGACTATATTTAACAAAGCTTTCGAATGGCAGGGTGATTTCCTACAGGAATACTGAGTTTTTTCCAGGGACAGATGTAGCCTTGGTACATTGTCTGGTTATGTAGAATTTTTTTTTTTAACTGCACTTGTGCTGTTCTCCTTTTTTCAGCTCGTAGCTGGAGACCCTTTGCTGCTACCTCAAAACCTTTTTGAAATTAACCAGTAATAAATAAGATCTTTCTCTATAGACAGCTTTTTCCAAAGGAATAAAAGAATTAGAAAATATGGAGGATCCATAGTATGCATACCTTTGGTTTCCTGAGGTCCCTTAGGTGATATGGAATTCTTTAAAAATGTAGATAGATTTTGATATCATAATCAAGATCCTAAGAAATCACTAGCATCCATCAGACTGTAAAGTTTCTGAGCAATTCTCTCCCCAACCCCCATCCTGAGCCTAACATTGTGACTTGCTCACAGCCTCACTGGAGAGATAATCGTTAGATAAATGAAAGCATTCATTAATCAATGTGATGTGAAGAATTTGAATAAATGATTCCTGTTTCTCTCAGTCTAACAAGGGGAAGTAGTCCAATAAACATATCTGTAAGTTTGATAGAATCTGTAAGTTCTTTTGAATATTTGGAAGTCTGATTTCATTTTTAAGACACACAGAGTCTATTATGATAGAGCAGTGAATTTTATTCGGTTAGGTAATTTTGCGCTTATTTTTAACCAGTTTGTCTTTCTTCTTTCTTGTGGTTTTCACTATAGTATTCATGGATCCTATTAACAGTAAAGAAAGTGGCAGACGCCAGGCATGATAGCTCATGCCTGTACCCAGCACACTGGGAGGCTGAAGCAGAATTATTTGAGGCCAGGAGTTCAAGACCAACCTGGGCAACATAGTGAGACCCTTTTTGTTGGGTTTTTTTTGGGGGGTTTTTTGTTTTTTTTTTAAGGAGAAAGTGGAGATAATAGGTTACTCCATGGTGAGGCTTGGGATGGTGGTGGGAATGGAGTGGAGGAAGGACTCCCTTCCCAGTGACTAGATATGTCTTAATTTGTAAGAGGGCTCTCTCCCTTGTGACTTTCTCTCCTTTACCTATGTCAACTTTGTGTTGTGAGTGTTCAGTACAATATGTGAATGGAAAATTCAGAAATGAATGTACCAATAGAAATAAAGATACATGTGGGTGTTGCTTTTTTACTTTTTCAATGAAGATCTGATCCTTTGGTGCTTTACTTGGTCCTAATCCCACTTTTCTGTGAGTTGTGGCTGAGGACTTGTGCTTAATTATAAGATTCTGGTTGTTGAAGCTGTTGTTTACGCATGAAGGACTACTCAGAATATCACTGTAATTACACATCTGCCCCTCTGAGTTCTTCAAAAATAGGAACATGACTGATATGTTTGGAAAAGGTTAAAAATATGCTTAGTGCTAAAAGGAAAATGAGCTAAAAATTTCCTGGTATTTTATTATAGTTCTATATTTTATGACGATCTTTATTGCAATAGTAATATCTTGACTTTATAAAATTCTTTCATGTTTTAACCCTTGGTGTCCATACTTTTGCTTCTGGGAATATCATGCAGGCTCGATACAACCATTTTGCTTATAAGAAAAGCAAATTGGGTCAGGCACAGTGGCTCACACCTTTAATCCAAGCACTTTGGGAGGCCAAAGGGGACAAAACACTTGAGTCCAGGAGTTCGACACCAGCCTGGGCAACATGGTAAAAACCTTGTCTCTACTGAAAATACAAAAATTTGCCAACTGTGGTGGCACATGCTTATAATCCTAGCTACTCAGGAGGCTGAGGCATGATCTTTTGTCAATTTAGTTTACAGGGCCCCAGCCACAGAACCTAGAAGGGTAAAAGAAAAGATCTCCCCTGCAATGCAATAGAAGAGTTTAAAGGATGTGACTCAGGGTAGGTCAGAGATCCACAAGTGGTTCATTTCTGTTGTCAAAATAAGTAGAGTGAAAATACCTGTGAAAAGTAATAATTTAGAGACTATTAGTAAATAGTTCTTTGGTATAAGGTCATTTGTCATACTATTTGGCTGGGGAAGGAACTTAGGTTATCCTCAGCTCTGGGATGCCTACACGGCAGGCAGATTGGTGCTTTTTGTAGCCTCACATAAGACAGAAACAAGCAGAGGGCAAAAGATAGAACTCAGCAGGAGAAAGTCTAGTTGACAGAGCAGGAGCATCGCCATCTTGGACAAGCACTGCCATTTTACAGTTCACCTTGATCAAAAACTGCCTAAATCCAAGGGCATCAGCCTAATGGCTAAGGTCAGCATGACCATAAGCCACAAATGACATCTCTGACCACAAACATTCCAACCATAAGATAAACCCCTCCCAAACCAGAGACATGCCAGCCCCAAGATAACCTCCCCTCCAACCAGAGACATTCCAACCCTGCAATAAACTTCTCCCCCACACAGAACCATTCCAAGCCTGTGGTAAGTTCTCTCACCCTGAACCCCGAAATACTCTTAGACTGTATTTCTTTCCTCTTTAGCTGTTACATTTCATGCCAAAACCCATGATGGGTGTCAGAAGTAGAGGTTTTCTTGCAACCCAGGAAATGATGGACAGCAGCTGCTCATCCTGCTGGATCCTGAGAGTCTCTGGCCGCCCACCCTGTCTTGTCTCTCACTTCACTTTTCAAGCCATTTGCATGAGAAGGACAACTAACCTGAAGGGGACTGCAAGGCTCGGGCTGCGGCTACTCTCCAGTGAGCCCTCAAAACCCTCAGGTCTCAGGAATCCATCTCCAACCACCTGTAACAAGTATTTCGTTCTCTTTTCTCTCCCTCTCTCTTTCCCTTTTTCCCTCCCTCCCTCTCCCACACACATGCACAGCTCCACTCCAAGAGGCCCTTTGCTGATTCCAACCGGAACATCCAACATCACACACTAATCCAGCTGACTGGTAAGGGCTGCCCTCCCCTGGCTTTCTCATGGTACCTGGGAAACTCAGGTCTGCTCTCCCGGCTCAGAGGACCAGTGTGACTAAGCTAGAAGAAATCTTGGGGATGCCTAGTTTCTTCTCAGCTTGACCATTCTCTTTAGAAAGAGGATTCTGGGTCTCTGTCTTTTGTCTGGGGACGCCTAGAACCAAAACAGACATCATCGGCCTCTTCTCACCAGTTCACATGGGTGCCAAACAATCCCACATTCCTACATCCTCTACACTGGGCTGTCTCCTTCATAAACTCCCCAAACTTGCCTTACAGGGAAGCATAAAGCCAAAGCATTTAGCCTTTTCTTGCAACACTGCCTGGTCCCAATACAAATTTTCTTTTCTTTTTTTTTAAGTATACTTTAAGTTCTAGGGTACATGTGTACAAAGTGCAGGTTTGTTACATATGTATACATGTGCCATGTTGGTGTGCTGCACCCATTAATTTGTCATTTACATTAGGTATATCTCCTAATGCTATCCCTTCCCCCACCCCATGACAGGTCTTGGTGTGTGATGTTCCCCTTCCTGTGTCCAAGTGTTCTCATTGTTCAATTCCCACCTATGAGTGAGAACATGCGGTGTTTGGTTTTCTGTTCTTGTGATAGTTTGCTGAGAATGATGGTTTCTAGCTGCATCCATGTCCCTACAAAGGACACGAACTCATCCTTTTTTATGGCTGCATAGTATTCCATGGTATAGATGTGCCACATTTTCTTAATCCAGTCTGTCATTGATGGACATTTGGGTTGGTTCTAAGTCTTTGCTATTGTGAATAGTCCCGCAATAAACATACGTGTGCATGTGTCTTTATAGCAGCATGATTTATAATCCTTTGGGTGTATACCCAGTAATGGGATGGCTGGGTCAAATGGTATTTCTAGTTCTAGATCCTTGAGGAATCGCCACACTGTCTTCCACAATGGTTGAACTAGTTTACAGTCCCACCAACAGTGTAAAAGTGTTCCTATTTCTCCACATCCTCTCCAGTACCTGTTGTTTCCTGACTTTTTAATGATCACCATTCTAACTGGTGTGAGATGGTATTTCATTGTGGTTTTCATTTGCATTTCTCTAATGGCCATTAATGATGAGCATTTTTTCCTGTGTCTGTTGGCTGCATAAATGTCTTCTTTTGAGACGTGTCTGTTCATATCCTTTGCCCACTTTTTGATGGGGTTGTTTTTTTCTTGTAAATTTGTTTGAGTTCTTTGTAGGTTCTGGATATTAGCCCTTTGTCAGATGAGTAGATTGCAAGACTTAGGATTGTCTTGGCAATGCAGGCTCTTTTTTGGTTCCATATGAACTTTAAAGTAGTTTTTTCCAATTCTGTGAAGAAACTCATTGGTAGCTTAATGGGGATGGCATTGAATCTATAAATTACCTTGGGCAGTATGGCCATTTTCACAATGATGAACATTGATGCAAAAATCCTCAATAAAATACTGGCAAACCAAATCCAGCAGCACATCAAAAAGCTTATCCACCATGATCAAGTGGGCTTCATCCCTGGGATGCAAGGCTGGTTCAACATATGCAAATAAATAAACGTAATCCAGCGTATAAACAGAACCAAAGACAAAAAACACATGATTATCTCAATAGATGCAGAAAAGGCCTTTGACAAAATTCAACAGCCCTTCATGCTAAAATCTCTGAATAAATTTGGTATTGATGGAATGTATCTCAAAATAGTAAGAGCTATTTATGACAAACCCACAGCCAATATCATACTGAATGGGCAAAAACTGGAAGCATTCCCTTTGAAAACTAGCACAAGACAGGGATGCCCTCTCTCACCACTCCTATTCAACACAGTGTTGGAAGTTCTGGCCAGGGCAATCAGACAGGAGAAAGAAATAAAGGGTATTCAATTAGGAAAAGAGGAAGTCAAATTGTCCCTGTTTGCAGATGACATGATTGTATATTTAGAAAACCCCATTGTCTCAGCCCAAAATCTTCTTAAGCCGATAAGCAACTTCAGCAAAGTCTCAGGGATACAAAATCAATATGCAAAAATCACAAGCATTCTTATACACCAATAACAGACAAACAGAGAGCCAAATCATGAATGAACTCCCATTCACAATTGCTTCAAAGAGAATAAAATACCTAGTAATCCAACTTACAAGGGATGTGAAGGAACTCTTCAAGGAGAGCTACAAACCACTGCTCCATGAACTAAAAGAGGACACAAATGGAAGAACATTCCATGCTCATGGATAGGAGGAACCAATACAAATTAGATAACGACAGCCGACGGCCCAAAAATTGAACCTTTGACTTTCAAATTCTCAAGGACCTTGACAACTTTATAACCAGGAACAGTGATTGGCAAGAGGTTCTCTATGTTCTGACTTTCTCCTACCTTAGCTCCTGACCCTCCCTATGTCAAGCTTGCACTCCTTATGAAATCCTTCTTAATGAAAACCCTCCCTGGGTCTCTTCCTCCAAATTCCTTCCCTTGTAACCACTTCCTCCAAAACCCCTTTTGACCCTGAAGATGAACCCCTTCCATATTTCTCATGCCCCTGCATTCACTCCTCACCTATCTGAACCCTCCACCCCAGTGGCCCCTCCTGACCCCAAGCCTTCAGCCCAAATCCTGCTCCTCCTCCTTCTCCACCTGTTACCCGTTCACAAACTACTCCAAGCAGTCAAACCACCTCTGCCATTCTCCCTCTCCAGGAAGTGGCTGGGGTTGAAGGCATTGCTTGTATTTATGTCCCATTCTCCATATCTGATTTGTTGCAGATCAAACAGTATCTGGGATCTTTCTCTGAAAATCCCTCTCATTATCACAGGAAATTCCTACACATAACCCAAACCTTTAATTTAACTTGGCCTGATGTTTGTGTAATTTTAACCTCCACCCTCGCTCCTGGTGAAAAAGAACACATCTGGCACTCAGCTGAAGTCCACAGAGATGAACTCCATAACCAAGCCCCTATACAAAATCCAGTGGCCAATGTTGTCTCCCATAGAGACCCAGATTGGACTTACCAACAGAGAGACAATGGCATCATGCGAAGAGACCACATGATTACCTATCTCCTCGTGGGCATGGACAAAAATGCCCAAAGGCAGTTAATTATGAGAAACTTGGAGGAAGTACACAGGAGCCCAAGGAGAATCCTGCCCTTTTCTTATCACGCCTCACTGAAGCTATGCTAAAATATACCAATCTGGACCCAGAATCTAGAGAAAGGCAAACTTTTCTCCACCTCCAATTTATTTCCCAGCCTGCCCCAGATATCCGGAAAAAAAAATTACAAAAATTAGAGAAGGGTCCCCAGACATCTCAGCAGGACCTCCTAAATGCAGCCATCGTCTTTGAGATGAGGAACAAAAAATTCAAAAAGACAAATATCTCTGTCCAAAATACCAGATGCCCGCCTCTGCTGTCCAAAAATCAGTTATACAAAAGCCTCCCAATAACCCAAAGGGAAACTTCCTCACCTATCCAGAAGTCTGTTTCCAATGTGGCAACCTTGGACACTGGGCAAAGTCTTGTCCTAACCACTGGCCCCTTGCCAAGCCATGTTCAACTTGTGGTCTTTAGGGACACTGGAAAATGGACTGCTCTTAATGGGGACACCCTCCCTATTCGGTATGGCCCATAATGAGGCCTCCTGACCATCACAGGAGGAAATCTCTTCACTGCTGGCACTAACAATGGAAGACTGAGGGTGCCCAGGATCCTTTGTCCCCACATCCAGTTAGTCCATGGAACCCAGGGTAATTGGGATGGTATCTGATAAGATTATTTCTTTTGGATACTGGGGTGAGCCTATCAATATTAGCCAAATATCAAGGCCCATCATAACACTCATCCATTTCTGTTGTTGTCATGAAGGCCATACAAGAAACCCCATACAAAACACTGCCACATTGTATTCAACATACCACCAGGTTTTTACACTTTTTCGCTGAATGTGGGTAACAGATATCCAAAAGGAAGGCCCGATTAACCTCTTCAAAAGTCTCATACCTAGGATTAATTGTAACTCTAAATACTTGAGAAATTCCACCAGCACGAAAGCAAGGTACTCAACAAATGCTTTTTCCTAAAACAAAAAGGGACTTACTTTCTTTCCTTGGATTAGCGAGATATTTCCGATTATGGATAGCAAATTTTGCCATTATCGCTAAACCTCATTATGACCACACAAAAGGAAATCTTAACCAAACACTCGTTCCCACTCCAGACCTTAATCGTGCTTCCTCTCACCTAAAACGTGCCTTATTACCGGCTCCTGCCTTAGGCTTTCCAACTCCCTGAGACCCTTTATTCTATATTTACATAGTTCTCATAATCAGGCCCTTGGACTCTTAGCCCAACCCATGGGAGATTCCCTCCAAATAGTGGCATATTTTTCAAAACAACTAGACCCCATTTACAAAAGCTGGCCCCTTTGCTTAAAAATTTTGGCCACAGCCTCTCTGATTATCCCTGAGGCACAAAAACTCACATTCTATGAACACCTTCAGGTATTTTCTTCTCATAGTCTGCAAAATACGCTCAGCCATAAGGCACTCACCTCCATCTCATTCTCTCACATGCAAGCCTTACATTCAACTCTCCTTCAACAATTCTATCTCTCTTCATTAGATGCTCCCCACCAATCCCACCACTCTTTTGCCTTCAACACCAATTCTGGACCCCAACCAACACTCAAGCTCTGATTTAATTGAAAGTTCTTTCATCATGTTTCACCACCTTACTTCTACTCACATAAAGGGAGCCCCAGACAGGTTTACAGATGGCAGCGCATCAAAAAAACCCTCCCAATCCAAGCAGGATTTGCCATCATTGAGGGATATCATGATGATACTCACTCTCTCCCACCTAGAAAAGTCATAGAGCCTGCCCCCTTGCCTTTGGGCACATCCTCCCAACAAGCAGAATTAGTTGCCCTAATAAGATTACTAACCCTAGCAAAAAACACACAAGTTAATAGATACACCAATTCTAAATGTGCCTATAACATCACCCATTCCAGTGCCTAAATTTGGAGTGAGCAAGTCTATCTCACGGCTAAGGGAACTCCTATCATTAATGAAAAACTAATCTATTATTTACTAAAGGCAGCTTTACTTCCAGAAAAGGTTGCAGTTAGCCATTGCAGAGGACATCAATCAGATAAAAGCCACATTTTGGTAGGAAACCGTGATGCTGACTATCGGGCAAAATACAGCTCAACCAATTATCCAATGCCCCAGTACCTATTTCCCCTCATACAACATATCCCCTCCTTTTATCCAGAACACCAAATACAACAACTAGTCATGATGGGAGCACAATTCAAACCCCCATACTGGTTCATACAAAACAAATTAGTCCTACCTGACCCTGAAAAAAACAACCCTTTTATGGGACATTCACAACCCCTTCCAGACTAGCCGTTCCCCTCTACAACATTTCTTAAGTTCCCATACAGGAACAACTGAAAGCCATTCCCCATCAATGTTCTATTTGCCAAAAAGCTTCACCCCGCTCCAACACCAGACCCCCTTCTTTCCTAACCCATCAAGCCAGGGACACCTTCCAGGACAGGATTGGCAAATTGATTTTACCCATATGCCCCCAGTTAAAAAGGTTCAATTTCCTCTAATTCTGCTCAATACCTTTTCAGGATGGGTCAAGGTTTTTCCCATTACCAAAAACAGGCTTCTACTGTCACCTCAAAATTAATAGCAGAAAGCATACCCAGGTTAAGGGTGCCTCTTTCTTTTCAATTCAACAGTGGTCCTGAATTCATCTCTCAAATTACTCAAACACTTGCACAAACTCTACAAATCACCTGGAAGCTACACATCCCCTGTCAACCTCAAATCTTCAGGAAAGGTTGAAAAAATGAATGGCATTCTAAAAAACACCCTCACCAGGTACTCCAAACACATAAAGAGTGGGTTACACTTTTACCTTTGGCCCTCTTAAAAATTGGGGCACTCCCACGTAAACCTGTAATGCTCAGCTCCTTTGAACTCATGTATGGAAGACCACTCGCCCCCTTTGTTCCACCTCAGTGTCAAGCGCCAATTCTACCAAATCTTCTCGTTTTCCCTCTTCTACATACCATCCACCATTTCATTTGGGAATATGCTGACAAATACCTGCCACAATCCATTGCCAACTCCTCTAATCCCTTCCTACAGTCAGGAGATTGGGTTCTGATAAAAGATCCCAGTCCTACCCCAATTCCCCCTCACACTTAAATGGAAGGGACTTTACCAAATCATCCTTACGACGCCCATGGCAGCAAAACTCCAGGGACTCCCCAACTGAATTCATTATACTTCTCTCAAGAAAACAGATTTCCCTTCCCCACATACCCAAACAACCAAATCTAAAACCCCTTCAGCCTTCTCTTGTGTCTCCGTAAGACCCACTTCCCTTTGCCTCACTTGAATCCTGGAAGAAAAGGAAGAGAAATCCACATAAGCCACTTATGTCTCTTTCTCTCCCAAACTTTCATCACTTCTTAATCAACCTTGTTACAGACCTTCAGTAGTACCCTTATGAGACTCCCATTATACATCCTGATCAGCTCCTTACTGTTCTATGGGACCTATGGCTTCAAGGAACTTTCTAGGACTTTACTCCTACCCAAATAACCTTTTTCTCTTTTTGCTTTTTGTTTTGTTTTGTTTTTAAATATAAATTCCCTGAGTATATGAACCTTACCAATGCAACCAATCCTCATTGCTCTCAAGCTAGAATGCTCTATAAACCGTACACAATCCCTTGCTGCAAGCTAACTCCTCCTTTGCTCTGGAATCCTGGATATGTTTATCACTGTCTTCCTCAGCTTACACAGCCCTTCCTGCACCCCTTTATGACCTTTTAAGAGGAAGCATAACCCTAATTTATAAACTCCAAAGAGCTTCCTTTTTGAAAGAGCTGACACCCTGGTCAGTAATTATCCCACTTCCAGGGCCAGTCAGGCTAACAAATTATTTCAAACCTATTACAACTCCCTACAATGCTTCAAGCCCCAAGGCCCTCCCATTGAAGTCCCTATAACTAAATATACCCCCTTTTACAAGAAGCTTCACTTTGCTTTTCAGCCTCTGAGGGAAATCTCCCTGTAAGATCCTTAACACCTAACCAACGCAACTGCACCATCATTATTAAACACCTCTGTGACCATCAGGCTAACTGATTTGACTACCAAGTATCACCTGAAGCAAATGGAACATTTCTGCATTTGACTTGTTTTATGGCCTCTCCCTTAACCAATGCCTCCAGCCTAACTTGTGCTGTCCCTGGTGCCCATCTTTTTCCATGGCTTAATGTCAATGGTGCAACATCGATCGCATTAAATGTGTAAAAAATAACTCTTCCTATATTTCTACTACAATAAGTGTCTCTCTGGCCTCCTCCTTGTCCATCTGGAGTAATGAACCACAGGAAAGAAAAAACACTCCATTTTAATTCACTTATTCTCTTTCCATATCTCTGCCTATATTTAAGACAAAGGTTTGTTCTTTTTGTGTGGCACCAACACATATTTTGTCTCCCCACCAACTGGACTGGAACCTGTACCTTAGTTTATCTATCTCCCCCACACTAGACTAGTTCCCCCAATTAACCTCTGCCCAGCCCATCCATTCAATATGTTAGGAAAAGAAGGGCCATCCACATCCTTCCCTTAATGGCTGCCTTGGGTATAACCTCTGGACTTGGATGGGAACAGGCAGATTAGCCATCTCCTTAACATACTTTAAAGCTCTTTCAACAAATCTACAGGCCTCTTTAGAAGATATAGCCCAAAGCCTTCTAAGAGTCCAAGACTAACTAGACTACTCGACTCTGGTACGGTCCTCCAAAACAGGTGGGGACTAGATCCTATAACCGTTGAAAAAGAGGCCTCTGCCTCTCATTGGGTGAAGAATGTTGTTTCTGTATCAATCAATCAGGCCTAGTACCACTGCTGAAAAACTTAAAGGGCTAAAAAGCTAAGGGTATAACAAAACAACCAAATAGATTATTGGTTTGAGAACAAAATCATAGCATGGGTCATCCCACCTCTGAGCCCTCTCCTAATGATACGTCTAGGCCTAATGTTCTTAGGCTGCCTTATTAACCTTTTTCAAAGATTTTTAACTGACAGGATCATGGCCATTTCACAATTACCCCAAAACATCTACATCCTGCAGTCAATCTGAGACCAAAAATCTCTCCATCCCCTCGTCAACAGGAAGTAGCCAGAAAGAACACGCCACCCCTCATCCTTTTTGTAACTATAGAGTCTGGATTGACAGAGCAGGAAGATTGCCATCTTGGACAAGCATCGCCATTTTAAAGTTCACCTTGATCAAAAACCACCTAAATCCAAAGGGCATCAGCCTAATGGCTAAGGTCAGCATGACCATAAACCACAAATGACACTTCTGACCAGAAACATTCCAACCACAAGATAAACCCTTCCCCGATCAGAGTTATGCCAGCCCCAAGATAACCCTCCCTCCAACCAGAGACATTCCAACCCTGCAAATAAACTTCTCCCCCACACAGAAACATTCCAAGCCTATGATAAGTTCTCTCACCCTGAATTAAATACTCTTAGTCTGTAAGAGAGAAGTCTCCTGACCAAAATCGGTCCAAAGCCCCTCTCAGGTTTATTCTCCAAAATGAACCTGTCTTTAATGGTTGAGCTGCTTTTCATGTTTCTTTCCTCTTTAGCTCTTACACTAGTGCTCTAGTGCTACTTCACTATTTTTTTCTATAACAGCTGGAATTCTCTTTTTAGATAGAATGGGACTCAGGGAGATTTGATCACTTCATAAACTTTTTTTCAAAGCAGGTCCCATTTCTTTCCATCCCTTTCAACCATCTTCAGTGCCTTATAATAGATTAAATGATGGTTTTCTAATAAATGACAATATTCTAGCTTAGTAGACAATATACAAAATGGAGAGGGAGAGTTTTGCATAGTCTTAAAGTAATAATAGCTAAATAAAATATAATCATCAACTTAAAAATGATAACTCTAATTACCACACAATGTGAACAATTTCCATATAATTAACTGTTGTTTAGGCTATAGAGTAACAAAGACAGCTCTCTGGTTTTCTTGTAGGTAGAAAACATATTGGTTTGGCAGATGTTTTACTTACTATCAATTGCTTTTCAATAGATAGTTGCCTTTCCTTTGCAGTGAATTCAGCACAATCCACTTTAAAACAACAAATGTTTATTGAGTAATCACTATATACAAGGGAATATGTTAGGCCTGAGAAGAAAAACAAAAATAAGCCTCAATACTTTCTCTTGAGATAGTAATAAAAAGGAATAAAATGTATGTGTAAATTTTGATGATCTGTGGCAGCAGAAGATAAGTGAATAAATGTATTTCATCTGGGTGGAAAAGTTTTGTCTTACATTTGTGATGATACTAGAAGGTAGGCAAGATTTAAGGGACTGAGACAAAGGAAGGAGTTTCCAAGAAAAGGGAACACTGCCTATGAAAATATGAGGCAGATAATCTTGGAGTGTCTTAGTTTTTTTCAAGTTTCTATAACAAAATATAAACCACAAGGCTTATAAACAACAGCAATTTATTTCTCATTGTTCTAGATGCTGGTCCAAGATCAAGGCACTAGCAGATACAGTGTCTGGTAAGAGCCCATTTCCTGGCTCATAGCTGACACCTTTCTTGCTGTGTCCTTACGTGGTAAAAGGGGCTAGCTAGCTCTCTAGAGTATCTCTTACAAGCATACTAATACCTGTCATGAGGGTGGAGCCTTCATTATCTAACACCTCCTAAAGGCCTCACCTCCTAATACCATCACCTTGGACGTTAGGATTTTACCATATAAATTTGGGGAGGACATAAACATTCAGACTATAGCAGTGTGTTTTCAGGGAAGAATGAGAGATGTGGTTGACAGAAATTTAAGGTTATCACAATAGAGTGGGACTAGTTTGTGTTTATTTTTTGTTTGTTTGTTTTTTTGAGATGGAGTCTTGCTCTGTCACCTAGGCTGGAGTGCAGTGGTGCAATCACAACTCACTGCAAGCTCCGCCTCCCGGGTTCACACCATTCTCCTGCCTCAGCCTCCCAAGTAGCTGGGACTACAGGCGTCCATCACCACGGCTGGCTAATTTTTTGTATTTTTAGTAGAGACAGGGTTTCACTGTGTTAGCCAGGATGGTCACGATCTCCTGACCTTGTGATCCGCCCAACTCGGCCTCCCAAAGTGCTGGGATTACAGGAGTGAACCACTGCGCCCAGCCTTGTTTGTGCTTTCTAATACAGTAGCCATTAGGTACATGTGGCTACTCAGCACTTGAAATATGGCTAAAGAAAAATTTTCTGTAAATGTAAAATACATACCAGATTTTGGACACTTAATTTTAAAAAGTAAAATATCACATGTTTTTATATTGATTACACATTACAAGATATTTTCAATAAAGTAAGTTACTAGAATTAACTTCATCTGTGCCTTTCTACTTTAATGTGCGCACTAGAAAATTTTAAGTTACATATGTTGCTCATATTATTTTTCTATAGGATAACATTGGGCCAAATTATGCCAAAACTTGAGTATCAGACAAAGCTTCTCAATAACCCTTGCTGCCACTGCAGACTCCCACAGCCTAGGCCACCAAGGTTTCCCACAGTCTTCACAGATGGTGACCTCAGTTGACAGAGCTACATGGAGACTGCACCACTGCACCCTGCCAGCCAGCACCCTAACACATACCTGCAAGTGAAAGGCTTTCTCCACTGAAGCCAGTCCATAAAATCTGGAAACATTTACTGCTCCCTCAAATGTGCAGACATCTCTGGAAGGTCACAAGAAACATGAAAAAGCAAAGAAACGTGACAACACCAAAGGAACAAAATAATTGTCCAGTTAATAACCACCTCAAAATGGAGATCTAGGAATTGTCTGAAAATGGATTAAAAATAATTATTTTAAGGTAGCTCATTGAGTTACAAGATAACGCAGACACCTCAACAAAATCAGAAAAATAATACATAAAATAGAAAGTTCAACAAAGAGAAATCATAGATGAGCCAAATAGAAATCCTGGAGCTGAAGAATACAAGTAATAAAATGAAAAAATAATACAATAGAGAACTTCAACAGCAGATGAGATCAATCAGGAGAAAGAACTGGTGAACTCAAAGACAAGGCTTTTGAAATTATTCACTCTGAGGAGAACAAAGAAAAAGAAGAATGAAAAAGAGTAAACAAACCCTGCAGGACTCATGGGCCACCATTAAGTGAACAAATATATACCTTATAGGAGTTTTAGAAGGAGAAGAGAGAGAAAGAGAAAGATACTTATTCAAAGAATTAATGATTGCAAACTTCCCAAATCTTGGAAGATAAATAAATATCCAAAGTCCATGAAGCTCAGAAGTTCCCAAATAGGCTTTACTTAATGAAGACTTCACCATGACACATTATAATCAAATTGTCAAAACTCAGAGAATTTTGAAAACAGCAAGAAAGAAGTGACTTTCCACATATGATGGAACCTCAAAGGTTATCAGCAGATTTATCTTGCAGATCAGGAGAGAATGGGAAGATACATTCAAAACTATTAAAGAAAAAAATTTGCTAATGGAGAATATTTTAACTGGCAAACTTGTTCAGAAATAAAGGAGAGATACTTTCTCAGATTTAAAAAAAAAAAAAAAAAAAAAAAGGCTCAGCAAGTTCATTCCTAGACCTGCCTTATAAGAAATGCTAAGGAGAATTTTTGAAGCCAATGAAGTGAAAGAATGCTAGTTTGTAACATAAGCACATAAAAATATAAAATTCACTGGTAAGGTAAATGTATAGTCAAATTCGGAATTCTTTAATACTGTAACGACCTTGTGTAAATCACTTTTAAACTCTAGTATGTAAGTTAAAAGACAAAAGATTTAAAAATAATTGTAGCTATAAAATTTTGTTAACAAATACATAATATACAACAATGTAAGTTGAGATAGCAAACACATAAAATATGGAGTGTAAAGAAGTAAAGGTTGAGACCTCTTGTGTGCTATTTAAGTTTTATGATCTTTAAATAGACTGTTACACTATAAGATGTTTCATGTAAAACCCATGGTAACCACAAGGCAGAATCCTATAGTAGATACACAAGAGATAAAGAGAAATAACCAAAGCATACCAATATAAAAAAATCATGAAATCACAACGAAAGGAATAAGAGAGCAACAAAGGAACTACAGCAGAGTCAGAAACATTTAACATAATGGCAATAGTAAGTCTCTACCTATAAATAATTACTTTAAATGTAAATAAATTCTCCAATCAAAAGACATAGAGCAGCTTAATAGATTAAAAAAAAAAAAGAAGCAATTATATGCTGCGCTCAACAGACTCACTTTAGCTTTAAGGTCATACATAGTCTGAAAGTGGAGGTATAGAAAAAGATATTCCATGCTAATATTAACCAAAAGAGAGCAAAGTGGTTACACTTAACATCAGACAAAATAGACTAAGTCAAAAACTGTCATAAGAGACAAAAAAAGTCATTGCATAATGATAAAGGTGTCAGTTCATCAAAAGGACATAACTATAAATATATATGCACATAATGTCAGAGCACCTAAATATATGAAACAAATATTAACAGATCCCAGGGGAAATATACATAACAATTCAATAATAGTAGGGGACTTCAATACCCTACTTTCAACAATGGACAGATCATCCTAACAGAAAAGATAACATAAAAGCATTGGAGCACTGGACTTAAAGTTCATTTTACACCAGCCAGACTTAACAGACATGTACAGAACATTCTATCCCAAAGTAGCAGGGTACACATCCTTCTCAGGCATACACAGAACATTCTCCAGGACAGATCAAATGTTAGGCCACAAAACAAAACCCAAATTTAAGAAGATTGAAATCATATCAAGTAGTTTTTAAAATCACAGTTATATGAAATTAGAAATTTCTAACAGGAGAAAAACTGGAAGGATCCAAAATATGTGGTAATTAAATACATTCCTGAATAATCACTAGATCAAAAGAGAAGTCGAAATGGAAATTTAAAATATCTGAGACAAATGAAAATGGAAACTCAACATATCAAAACTTAGGTAATGCAGCAAAAGCAGTTATAAAAGGGAAATTAATAGCAGTAAGTGCCTGCATGAAAAGAAAAAAGATCTTAAATAAAACTTACCCTCCAAAGAACTACATAAAAAGAACAAACTATATGCAAAGTTTTCAGAAGGAAAGATTAAAACAAAAATAAATGAAATAAGGACTAGATAAACCATAGAAAAGATCAAAACTAAAACTTTGTTTTTTGAAAAGATAAAATTGGCAATAGTTAAGAAAAAGACTGAAAATCAAAAATGAAACAGGACACATTACAACTGATGTCACAGAAATAAAAAGGATCATAAGAGACTACTATGAACAATTAAGTGTCAACAAATTGGATAACCTAGAAAAAAATGAACAAGTTCCTAGAAACATACAACCTACCTGAATCATGAAGAAATAGAAAATCTGAACAGATTAATAGTGAGTAAGGAGATTGTATCAGTAATCAAAAATCTCCCAATAAAAAAGCTCACGACAGATTGGCTTCATTGGTCAATTCTATTAAACATTAAAAAAAAAATACCAATCTGCCTTAAACTCTTCAAAAATATTAAAGATGAGGGAATCAAACTTATTTTATGAGGCCAGCATTACCTTTATATCAAAAACAGACAAGGACACTACAAGAAAAGAAAACTACAGGCTAATAACCCTAATGAATATAGATGCAAAAATCCTCAACGAAATACTAGCAAGCCAAATTCAACAGAACATTAAAAGAATCATACAGCATGTTCAAGTTGGATTTATCCTGAGGATACAAAAATGTTGTAATATATGCAAATCTATAAATGTGATACATCACATTAACAGAATGAAGAAAACCAAATGATCATCTCAAGAAATGCAGGAAAAGCATTTTTTTAAATTTATTATTTTATGATTAAAACTCTCAATGAATTAGGTATAGAAGAAATGTACCTCAAAATAATAAATGCTATATACTACAAGCTTACAGCAAACATCGTATTCAATGGTGAAATGCTGAAAGCTTTTCCTCTAAGATCAGGAATAAGACAACAGTACCCAATTCTCCAGAATTTCTATTTAATATAGTAATGAAAGTCCTATCCAGAAGAATTAGGTAAGGAAAAGAAATAAAGGCATCCAAATCAGAAAGGAAGAAGTAAAATTGTCTGTTTGCAAATAATATAATCCTGTATGTAGAAGCCCTAAAGGCTCCACCAGAAAAACTGTTTGAACTATACAATTTCAGTAAAGTAGCAGGATACAAAATCAACATACAAAATTAGGTAACATTCTCATTCTCTCTCGCTTTATTGCCCAAGCTAGTCTTGAACCCTTGGCCTCAAGTGATCCTCCCATCTTGGCCTCCCAAAGCACTGGGATATAGCTGTGAGCCATTGCAGCCTGTCAGTGGTTTCTATACACTAACAATGAATGATCTAGGGGGAAAAAGTCAAGAAAATAATCCCATTTGGAATAATATCAAAAAGCATTAAACTTAGGAATGCATTTAACCAAGGAGGTGAAAGATTTGAACACTGAAAACTATACAACATTGACAAAAGAAATTGAAGATGACACAAATAAATAGAAAGATATCCTATGTTCATAGATTGGAAGAATTAATGTTAAAATGTTCATATTACCCAAAGTGATTAATGCAATCCATATAAGAATTCCAATCTCATGTTTCCATAGAAACAAAAAACTCCTAAAGTGTGTATGTAACTACAAAGACACCAAAGGTTGGAGGGAAGCTAGAGGCATCACATTACCTAATTTCAAATTATGTCACGAAACTGTAGCAATCAAAACAATATGGTACTGGCATAAAACCAGACACACAGAAAAATAGAACAGAACAGGGAACACAGAAATAATCTCACATGTATAGTCACTAATCTTTGACAAAAGCATCAACAATACACAATAGGGTAAGAATAATCTCTTCAGAAAATATGGTGCCAAGAAAACTGGATATCTACATGCAAAAGAATGAAATTGTCCCCTTATCTTACATATGTGAAAACTCAATTCAAAATGCATTAAAGTCTCAAACATAAGACCTTAACTATAAAGCTACTAGAAGAAAACCTAGGGGAAATCCTCCTTGATGTTGTACTTGGCAGTGATTTTTTGAATATCACAGCAAAGGCACAGGCAATGAAAGCAAAAATAAACAAGTGGGCCTACACCAAAGTAAAAACTTTCTGCACAGTGAAAGAATCAACCAACAAAATGCAAAGGCAACCCATGGAATGGGAGAAAATATTTGCAAACTATATATGTGGTAAGGGGCTAATATCCAAAATATAAAAGGAACTCATACAACTCAAGAGCAAAATAAATAAATAAATAAATTATAAAAATGGGCAGAGGGTCTGAATAGACATTTTTTTTCAAATAAAACATACAAATGGTCAACAGCTATATGAAAAAGTGGTCAGCATACACTAATCATCACAACCATAAGGAGACATCACGTCACACATGTTAGAGTGGCTATTATCAAAAAGTCAAAAATTTCAAATGTCGGCAAGGATGTAGAGAAAAGGGAATTCTGTACACTACTGGTGGGAGTGTAAATTATTACAGCCATTATGGAAAACAGTATGCAGCTCCTCAAGAAACCTAAAAATAAAACCTAAAATAAAAATTGTATAATCCAACAATTTCACTTCTGAGAATATATCCAAAGGAAATAAAATCAGCATCTCAAAGAGATATCTACACACCCGTGTTCATTGCACCATTATTCACCATAGTCAATGGAATAGGATATGGAAATAACCTAAGTATTTGTCAGTGGATAAATGGGTAAGGAAAATGTATATAATGAATTATTATTCTGCCTTTAAAAAGAAGGAAATCCTGCCATTTGTAAAAACATTAATAAACCTAGAGGACATTAAGCTAAGTGAAATAAGCCAGACACAGAAAGACAAATGCTGCATGATCTCACTTAAATAAAAAATCTATAAGATGGAATCTAAAAAAGTTGAACCCATAGAAACAGTAGAATTGAGGTTGTCAGGGTCTGGGAATCTAAAATTCTAAAATCTAAAGAAGTCAAAGTCATAGAATGTGGGATCTAAAAATGTTGAACTTACAGAGACAGAGTAGAATAGTGGTTGCCCCCAGGGAGGCAGGTGAGCGATGGCAAAATGTGGGTCAAAGGGTACAAGTTCTCAGAAAGTTCTAGAGAGCTAATGTCCAACATGGTGGTTACAGTTAATAACAATGTATTATGTACTTGAAACTTGCTAAGATAGATCTTAAGTAGATCTTGCACACACCCCTCATCCCCCGCCCCCCGGCAAAAAAAACAAGGTAACTATGTGAAGGAATAGGTTAATTAGATGGGGGAATCATTTCATAATGTATATGTTTATCAAAATATCACATTGTATATCTTAAATATATACAATTTTTGTCAGTTATACCTCGATAAGGATGGGGGGAGAATTTTATAGCTATCCACTATTAAAGAAAACACTTTACATATAAATTTCTGTAGGAAAAAAATTTGTTATTACGAATCTGAATTTCTCTGGCCTGTAACTTCCATTTTCCTTTTGAAATGATAGTTCTTTAATGGAATTGTTTAAAACTGAAGGTTGGTTGCTTGGAAACCAAGTTATTGAGTTTTTTTATGCTGTCTGAAATTTAAAGTACTTCAGCATACATAATGTGATTTGTAGGTGTCTGTTTAAATTAGCGTTAATCTGTACCCAAGAAGATGCTTAACACTCAATGTACTCTAATCATAAACTCATACTTGAAAGGTGGGCTGCATATGAAAGATGTACTCTGGATAATTCTACCAGAGCTTCAAAACTTGCTATCTGAATCTGCACTTAAAGAGTTTCAGAAGAGATTATATAAGATCATTTTCAATAGAGAAATGAATGATATGCCTCTACTCTAGGATGAACAGAAGTATGAGAAATGAAGAGCCTGGCAGCTTAACACTTTGGGAAAAGACTCCTAAAATGTAGAACCCTATCTTGCATGCCTCCCCCAGTGAAGGGTTCTTTTGTCTGACACAACTAGAAAGTTAGCTGATCTTTCAGTCAGAACACTTTCTCATTTTTCCTGGGAATGAGCCTTTCAGGCAAAGTGGTTACTAGAGTTCCTAAATGATCAGAGTTGTCAGGACTACGCTGAGCTTACAGAGCAAGTGGTATGACTGGGAGTCTGCTTGTAATAGGTATTTGTACACCTCTTGATCCGAGACTTACCTTCATGAGAGGTTGAAGAAAGATGTATACCTCAGTGACTATACAGCCTGTTTTGCCCAGGAGGGTCCCAGTGTGCACTTACTGTCCAGTCTTGGTTTTTAATAACACCATTTTTCACTTCTAAAAGTGTCCAAGTTTGAACGATAAATTATAAGGATACTCTTTTGTGGTATTTTTAAAAATATGTCCACAAATTCTTTGCTGTTTGTCCCTCAAGAGAAGGAGCCTAATTCCTTACCTCTTGAGTACAGGCTGGACATAGTGACCAGCTTCTAAGGAATCAAGTAAGGCAGAAGTGATGCTGTATGACTTTGGCCCATGTCCTAAAAGATCCCTTGATTTTTTGTATTTTTAGTAGAGATGGGGTTTCACCATGTTAGCCGGGATGGTCTCGATCTCCTGACCTCGTGATACACCTGCTTCAGCCTCCCAAAGCACTGGGATTACAGGCGTGAGCCACCACGCCTGGCCTAAGATCCCCTGCTTTTTTTAGGGGAGACCACTCACTGGGGAGAAACCAGCTTCCATGTTGTGAGAACACCCAAGTAGGACTAAGAAGAGGCCCACATGGCAAGGACCTGAGGTCTCCTACCAACAGCCAAGTCAAGCAGGCCATTTTGGATGTGGATCCTCCAGCCCCAGTCAAACCTTCAGAGACAACAGCCCCAACTGACAGTTTGACTCCAGCTTCATGAGAGACCCTGAGCTAGAACCACCTAACTAAGCCATTCTCAGATTCCTAATTTTCAGAAAGAATGTAAATATTTGCTCAGCACTGCTAAGTTCTGAAGAATTTATTATGCAGCAAAATAGAATACAACTACCTATAGCTTTCACACAGTTCTCATGCTTAGATTTTATTGATATTTACTAAAGAGACCTGATAAATGAAAATGACCAAATTATGGCTCAATCATAGGTCTGATTGAGCCCCAAACCCTCTCAGTATGTTCATATTTCAGCATAGCAAAACAAAAATTAACCATTAAATTATACTTAGTAGTAATAGCTATCACTTTTTGGGCATTTAGAGTTTCTTAGAAACTCTGCTAGGATTTTGTATAGATTTACCTGGTATACTTCTCACAATAAGCCCTATGAAAGGTATTCCCAACTTCATTTTGTAAGCAAGAAATCTGAGATTCAGGTAAGGCAGGCTATATAAGTTCCCATAGCCATTCATTGGTGGAACCAGCTCTCCACCCAGATCTATCTGACTCCAAAGTTCACACTCTTCACCAAACTTAAAAATACACTCTACTGTCTTTCAACAAAGAATCCAAAAAAAAAAAAAAAAAAAACAATTTTTAGTGAAAGACAATGAACAAATGCAGAGAAACTTTGAAAGAGAAAATATGTAAGGTTTTATATACTGTTTTTAAACCATATTTTTTTCAAAGTAAATAATACATTCATATGGTTCAAAAGACAAAATATATTTTGACAAGATAGTGCTCACCTTTGCCCCCAGCCACCTGGGTGACCCCTTCCTGAAGGCAATGAACATTGTTTCTTGCACATCTTTCCAAAAATATTCTATGTGTATAGAAGACCATGCCTACATGTACTCCCCACCACTACCATTCCTTCTTACACCAGTGATAGTATAGACCGTACATTGTTTGGCACCTTTTTTTAACCTAACAATGAATTTTGGATGTCATTAAGAATCAGTGAATAACAAAGTATCCTCAATTTTTTTTTTTACAGCTGCATTATATTCTATTGAATTGTATAACATAATTTATGTAATGACTACCCTTTTAATGATTTTAGTTATTTGCAATCCTGCTATTTCAAAACAATATGCTGTGATAACTTTGCCCACACATCATTTCTAAATGCAAGTTCTCAGCCCCATAGCCTACAGTGACTTGCTGAAGGTTTAGTCCTAAGGCATTATGGACTAAATTGTTTACTAGCTTAATGTTAAAACTGTAAGTACTGTGTTGTGATTTGTATAGTTTCTAATTTGGTCTCGAGGTCTCTGTGGAGAATGGCCATAAACCAAGATAGCCACTCGCTAGGAGAGCCCTGGTTCAAGTGTGATGGTCATGTGAGACACAATGAGGAGGTGAAACCAAATTGCATGAAACAGAAGAAATGTATGACTTACATATCCCAGAGAGGTTAGGGGGTCCCGACGGGAGGCCCACAGGAAGTCTGGAGGCAACAGGGAGCTCAACCACCAAGTGGGGAGGGAGACAGGAGAGAGCACATGTGGTACGAGGCTTTCATTAAGGCCCATTAGGCTTCCTGAGGGGGTTGTGAATTGTCTGGTTTAAAGAAAACACAGACGAAGGGGGGAACTTATTAACATGACTCTGGTGTGGGCCATTAGGTTTTATCATGGCCAGCAGCTGTGGGATGAGGAACACGTGGGCTATATTGTAAACAACCACACAGGGAGAGGAAGTTTTCACCTGGTCAAATGCGACGGGGTACTACCGGGTTCCAGTAACTTGCGTTAGGTCTAAAATGGATGCCCAGGCAGCAACTCCATTAAATAAATTTGTGACAGTACTGAAACTACTGGCTTCTACTATTCTGAGAGTGGGGTGAGGGCAAAAGAACACAATTATTTTAATATTTCTTCTCTTAAACAAGTTAATAGATATTTATCTTCTAACCCACTTTATCAGAAAATAGCTGATGAAATTATTTGAATTTGGCAGGCTTATCAGTTTAGTTTTCAACACATTCTTATTTGTCTGTGCAACCAAGGAAATGGCGGCTGCTTTTTAATATAAATACCTTTGTCTTTTCCTCAAACTTCTCCCATCTTCTCTTCTTGGAATTCCTACCTGCTCCCGTCCTGCTCCTCCTTTAGATATGCAATTATTTAGGCCGGAAAGCTGGAATTCACCTGTTTCCTCTTTTTTTCCTCTCCCCCATAGTGTGAGGCAATCATCAGAAGAGCCAGAAGTGACCTCAAAATTCTCCTTCTTGGTTGCCAGGACAATCGGCCAGCTGGGATGGGAGGCTCCTTCTCACAGTATGAGAGGCTGCACTCACACCAGCTGCTCAAGTGACCAGCCCCCTTCCCAACCCGTCCCTCCAACCCCACGCAATCTCCCATAAGCTCAAGGTTGCCATATGCTGGATGACTAGCATTCCTAGACAAAGTCTGTAAACTGCAGCCTCCAGCAGCATGTCTCTCCCTGCAACAGGCTGCTTTCTCACATGTGCCCTATAAAAACGATATCAAGGGGTTAGTTTCCACTATTGGAATATAGACCCACACTGCACATCCAGCAGGGCACCCTGCTCCAGCATACTTCTCTGTGGGATGATGGGAGAATGGTGACCTGCTGTCTCTTCCCTTGATAATTCTTCCAATTACCTTCCCAATAATTTAGCCCAATAATTCGTCCCTTTTTCCAGTAAAGTCTCTTCCTAAGCACATGCTGTGTGGCATTGTGGAACTTGTCCTGCCCCTGAAATGAGATAAATGAGATAAAAAGAGACCCATCTTGCATAGCATATGACCGATTAGTCTCCAAATACTCCTAATCCTGGAGCGGCTGGTTTACCCAATGATGGACTTTGTAGGTAAGGCAGAAGTACAGCATTTTTGTTTCTCACCTCTCTGCCTTAAACCTGCCCTGCAGATCCATTCTAAACCAACCCTGGAAGAACTCTCAGGCAAGGAATGTAACCTTTCTGGTCACTGCCACATAATAAACAGTCCAGTCTAGCTGACCTGGCTGTGGGGATGAGGAATTACAAGAGCAGTCAATGTCACCAGAGTCACAGCCACCGCTGCCAACCACCCACCTGCGGCATACATAGGGGAACTTCCAGCAGCACCACATGTTGGAACAAAGAGTAGATGTCCAATTTACCAGAGGGCAACATCCTACCAAAATCCCAAGGATACCAGAAAGATACAAGGGGTGAGAAGCAGCCTCCTTTATTGGATAAAACCAAGCTTCTCATACCAGACCATGTCAACATGAGTAACTAATCAAAATAATTAGAAGGTGCTTACAGCTGAATGCTGATCAAGCTTCTTCCTATTGGTGAGCAGAAGCAGTATGGTGAGCATTTCCACACTGGTTTCCAAGGTGTATAAAAATGAGAAGAATGAAGATGGATTCCTGTAAATAGTATATGACTCTCCGGAGACACTTGGAATGAAATTTCTATTTAAGACTGGCAAGACACATCTATTCTAGAATTTTTAAAATGCTTAACATGGAAGAAAAGGGATGCTACCAGCTGAGACGGATCAGTTCATCCAATCACAGGTCGTCAAAACAGTAGCGTTTCCACCTAGGAGTTTTAGAAGAGCAGAAATGCTGAGCTCCAGATGAGTACATTCAGCTTTGGAAGACTGTATCCCTTAACCTACGCTTTAGAAATTTAAAACAAAATACTTTGCATTTGAAGTTGCTAGTAAGAGAGACTTTCAAGTTACTTTAATGTTTTTTTCCCCCAATATGAATTTGCAATTCAAGCAGTAACTTAAAATCATTCAGAGAGACTTTTTCTCTTTAGTTTCACAGAATCTGCCAACTTGTTTTAAAACCAGAGAAATCTCCATAAGAGGACCTTTAGGCATAAGTTGTCAAGAATAGCACCCCCAAAACTCATTTGCCATAACAGTTAGTGCAAAGCAGGATACTTGCGGGTATATTTAATAAAGAACAAAACAAAACAAAAACAAAGAAAACCTGACTCTGAATTGCTGTTGAAGATTTCTGATTTTTTATGGGAAGTATACCAAAGGTCAACTTTCTTGCAGTGTTAACAAGTTTTTACGTGGTTTGCTTCGAGACCATTACACACAGGGAAATAACAAAACCAAACCACTGCTTAACAGGAAACTTGAATAATTTGTAGTTTTGGTCTAGCTTCTAAAACGGTCCCAGGGGGATTTTTAAAAAGTGGCGTTTCTTTTATTTTGGATTTCCTCCAATCTAGGAATTCAAACTATTCCTGATTTGGTAAGTAAAGAAGCAGTTGTGGTCGGCTACATTCTTTGGAACAGTGGTAGAAGCTATAGAATACAAAAACTAAAAGCATGACAATTCAAATGCACTCCCTTCTACCTTTTGGCTTAAAGCTGTACATGATTCGGCCGGGCGCGGTGGCTCAAGCCTGTAATCCCAGCACTTTGGGAGGTCGAGACGGGCGGATCACGAGGTCAGGAGATCGAGACCAGCCTGGCTAACATGGTGAAACCCCGTCTCTACTAAAAAAATACAAAAAAACTAGCCGGGCGAGGTGGCAGGCGCCTGTAGTCCCAGCTACTCGGGAGGCTGAGGCAGGAGAATGGTGTAAACCCGGGAGGCGGAGCTTGCAGTGAGCTGAGATCCGGCCACTGCACCCCAGCCTGGGCCACAGAGCCAGACTCAGACTCCCTCTCAAAAAAAAAAAAAAAAAAAAAAAGCTGTACATGATTCATGTTACACGTTAGGTTTAATAAAAGATCTTATTAAAAATTTCTCACATTTTTAAGAGTACTTCAGTTATCACTGTTACGTGAAACAAGTCATCACAGTTTCCCCACTCTAAGTGCACGTCAGTTGTGAAGAAAATGTAGCCTATGGATACATATGTTCTTTACAAATATAAGGTTGAAAGTTAAACATCTTCAAAGCTCAATCTAGAATAAATGACTTGATGCTTCTTGCTACTTACATGGAAGTTGCATGGGGTTTACTCTTTATGATTTCCTGGGAGTATCAGATAGACCACAGTTATGTCATTATAGACTGTAGAGGTAGCAGGTCAAAGTTCATCCTTCTGTATTTGAATGTGTGTGAAATACCTGTATCTGTTAGTAAAAGTTATTTACTCTAATGGAGAGAAAAAGTCAGTTTCACTGCATATGGACCCTCCACTGATTATAACAGGATCCCTAGCTTCTGTCACCGACTCTTCCTGCTGCATGCATCTTGTCCACAGGGCTAATTTTTAATGTGCATGTTTTTACATTATGTAAATTCTTTCAGCCTGTCTAGTTTAGATTGTATGCATCATTACATTTGGCATTCTTACCACTCCTGTGTGATCAATAAGATTCTTATAAGAAATACTGCTTTACAAAAAACACCATGCTTTACAAAAAATGCCATGCTTTACAAAAATCACACATTAGTGGGTGGTCAATTTATTTATAAAATCATTAAAGCAAGTGCTTTTAAATGAACGATATCACATATTAGTGGGCAGTCATTTTATTTATAGAATCGTTAAAGCAAGTGCCTTTTTAAATGAACTAAGATGAATAAGACACACTAAAAACAGTAGTTTTAAAGATTAAAAAATTTTAAAAACTAAAGTGCAGTCCAGTTTTAAAAACTAAAGTTTTTGGTGAAACTCAAAAGTCTCATTAAATTTATAACTTTTCCTCTTCCCTAGGTCAGGCCTACTTCAGGCTGAGAAATGGGTGGCAAAATATTCTTTAGTTTTAGAATCCTGTTTTTAGTATTGTTCTACCTCCTCTCTTCTATTTGGATACTGCTTTGGGCCCCTGCAAAGATACAGCAACAGAAGACTGGCAGTTAGAAAGAATGGGCATAAAATATTTAACTTTCTTGAAAGGTATAGCTATAATCTTTGTTGATATTCCTGGGGTATGATGAAAGGAACAGCCTCCTTGGTACTCTGAGACACCTGTGGTGTGATGGTAGCATGAAGAGAAACTTGGTCCTCTCGGCCAAGGTGAAATGTATGCACAGGACACCATCAAACATGCCACAAAGCATCTCTTCCCTTATTTCTTGGCCTCCAAGTCATTCTGCACATTGTCACACAGTAGTCTTTTAAAAATCAGATCTCACCTTAATATCACTCTCCAAAGTTCTAAACATACAGGCTATTTTTACAATTTCCTTGAAACTTCAAGATACCATTCTCTGAAGCCTCAACTCTGAGGTAATTGCTTCTCCTAAAATAAATATAATGCATTTTTTTATTATAGAGTCATTAATTATTATAGAAAATTAGGAAAATATAGAAAAGTAGAAAAAACTCATATCACCAACATTGTTTCATGTTTTGGTGTATTTCTGTCCAGATTTGAAAAAGCAGCTTTATTTTTGTTTGCTTAGGTTTGCTACTCTAAAGAGGACTATGAAACAGAGAGGGTAGTATATTTGTAATTTTGCATCTGGCTTTTTTGACAAAACGTTTTAACATAAATATTTTCCTACATTAATACAGAGTCTTTGTGCATATTTACTGGGTGATATTTAACTTTTTTGTATTTCAAGCCCAGAATACTCTTTTATATATATACATATATACTTTTAGTTTTGGGAATCTTGTGCAGAGAACGTGCAGGTTTTTTACATAGGTATACATGTGCCATGGTGGTTTGCTGCACCCATTAACCCATCATCTATGTTAGGTATTTCTCCTAATGCAATCCCTCCCCTAGCCCCCCACCCATCGACAGGCCCCAGTGTGTGATGTTTCCCTCCCTGTGTCCATGTGTTCTCATTGTTCAACTCCCATATTTTAGTGAGAACATGCAGTATTTGGTTTTCTGTTCCCGTGTTAGTTTGCTAAGAATGATGGTTTCCAGCTTCATCCATGTCCCTGCAAAGGACATGAACTCACCCGTTTTTATGGCTGCATAATATTCCATGGTGTATATGTGCCACATTTTCTTTATCCAGTCTATCATTGATGGGCATTTGGGTTGGTTCCAAGTCTTTGCTACTGTGAACAGTGCTGCGATAAACATATGTGTGCATGTGTCTTTATAGTAGAATGATTTATAATCCTTTGGGTATATACCTAGTAATGGGATTGCTGGGTCAAATGGTATTACTGGTTCTAGATCCTTGAGGAATCGCCACACTGTTTTCCACAATGGTTGAACTAATTTATGCTCCCACCAACAGTGTAAAAGCATTCCTATTTCTCCACATCGTCTCCAGCACCTGTAGTTTTGTGACTTTTTAATGATTGCCATTCTAACTGGCATAAGATGGTATCTCGTTGTGGTTTTGTTTACATTTCTCTAATGACCAGTGACGATGAGCTTTTTTTCATATGTTTGTTGGCTACATAAATGTCTTCTTTTGAGAAGTGTCTGTTTATATCCTTTGCCCACTTTTTGATGGTTTTTTTTTTTTTTTCTTGTAAATTTGTTTAAGTTCCTTGTAGATTCTGGATATTAGCTCTTTGTCAGATGGACAGATTGCAAATTTTTTCTCCCATTCTGTAGGTTGCCTGTTCACTCTGATGGTAGTTTCTTTTGCTGTGCAGAAGCTCTTTAGTTTAATTAGATCCCGTTTGTCAATTTTGGCTTTTGTTGCCTTTGCTTTTGGTGTTTTAGTCATAAAGACTTTGCCCATGCCTATGTCCTGACTAGTATTGCCTAGGTTTTCTTCTAGGGTTTGTATGGTTTTAGGTCTTACATTTAAGTCTTTAATCAATCTTGAGTTAATTTTTGTGTAATGTGTAAGGAAGGGGTCCATTTCAGTTTTCTCCATATGGCTAGCCAGTTTTCACAACACCATTTATTAAAGCGGGAATCCTTTCCTCATTGCTTGTTTTTGTCAGGTTTGTCAAAAATCAGATGGTTGTAGATGTGTGGTGTTATTTCTGAGGACTCTGTTCTGTTCCATTGGTCTATATATCTGTTTTGGAATCAGTACTGTGCTGTTTGGGTTACTGTAGCCTTGTAGTAGTTTGAAGTCAGGTAGTGTGATGCCTCCAGCTATGTTCTTTTTGTATAAGGGCTCTTTTTTTGGTTCCATATGAAATTTAAAGTAGTTTTTTCTAATTATATCTGTTTTGGTACCAGTACCATGCTGTTTGGGTTATTGTAGCCTCGTAGTAGAGTTTTAAGTCAGGTAGTGTGATGCCCCTAGCTTTGTTCTTTTGCTGTACAGGCTCTTTTTTGGTTCCACATATGAAATTTAAAGTAGTTTTTTTTCTAATTCTGTGAAGAAAGTCAGTGGTAGCTTGATGGGGATAGCATTGAATCTATAAATTACTTTGGGCAGTATGGCCATTTTCACAATATTGATTCTTCCTAACCATAAGCATGGAATGTTTTTCCATTTGTTTGTATCCTCTCTTATTTCCTTGAGCAGTGGTTTTTAGTTCTTCTTGAAGAGTTCCTTCACATCCCTTGTAAATTATATTCCTAGGTATTTTATTCACTTTGTAGCACTTGTGAATGGGAGTTCACTCATGATTTGGCTCTCTGTTTGGCTATTATTGGCGCATAGGAATGCTTGTGATTTTTGCACATTGATTTTGTATCCTGAGACTTTGTTGAAGTTGCTTATCAATTTAAGAAGATTTGGGGCTTAGACAATGGTGTTTTCTAAATATACAACCATGTCATCTGCAAACAGAGACAATTTGGCTTCCTCTCTTCCTATTTGAATACCTTTATTTCTTTCTCTTGCCTGATTGCCCTGGCCAGAACTTCTAATACCATGTTGAATAGGAGTGGTAAGAGAAGGCATCCTTGTCTTGTGCTGATTTTCAAAGGGAATGCTTCCAGTTTTTGCCCATTCAGTATGATATTGGCTGTAAGTTTGTTATAAATAGCTGTTATTATTTTGAGATACATTCCATCAATACCTAGTTTACTGAGAGTTTTTAGCATGAAGGGGTGTTGAATTTTATCAAAGGCCTTTTCTGCATCTATTGAGATAATCACGTGGTTTTTGTCATTGGTTCTGTTTATGTGATAAATTACCTTTATTGATTTCTGTATGTTGAACCAGCCTTGCATCACAGGGATGAAGCCAACTTAATCGTGGTGGATAAGCTTTTTGATGTGCTGCTGGATTCAGTTTGCCAGTATTTTATTGAGGATTTTCCCATAGATGTTCATCAGGGATATTGGCCTGAAATTTTCTTTTTTGTTGTGTCTCTGCCATATTTTAGTATCAGGATGATGCTGGCCTCATAAAATGAGTTAGGAAGGAGTCCCTCTTTTTCTATTGTTTGGAATAGTTTTAGAAGGAATGGTACCAGCTCCTCCTTGTACCTCTGGTAGAATTCAGCTGTGAATCCATCTGGTCCTGGGCCTCTTTTTGGTTGGTAGGCTATTCATTACTGCCTCAATTTGAGAACTTGTTACTTATCTATTCAGGGATTCAACTTCTTCTTGGTTTAGTCTTGGGTGGGTGTATGTGTCCAGGAATTTATCCATTTCTTTTAGATTTTCTAGTTTATTTGCATAGAGGTGTTTATATTATTTTCTGATGGTAGTTTGTATTTCTTTGGGATCAGTGCCATATTTCTTGGAGGCTTTGTTCATTCCTTTTCGTTCTTTTTTTCTCTAATTTTGTCTTCATACTTTATTTCATTAATTTGATCTTCAATCTCTGGTATCCTTTCTTCCACTTGATCGCTTCGGCTATTGATACTTGTTTATGCTTCACGAAGTTCTTGTGTGCTGTTTTTCAGCTCCATCAGGTCCTTTATGTTCTTCTCTAAACTGGTTATTCTAGTTTGCAATTCCTCTAACCTTTTTTCAATGTTCGTAGCTTCCTTGCATTGGGTTAGAACATGCTCCTTTAGCTCAGAGGAGTTTGTTATTACCCACCTTCTAAAGCCTACTTCTGTCAGTTCGTCAAACTCATTCTCTGTCCGGTTTTGTTCCCTTGCTGGCGAGGAATTGTGATTCTTTGAAGAAGAGACGTTCTGGTTTTTGGAATTATCAGCCTTTTTGTGCTGGTTTTTCGTCATCTTCATTCTTCATGGATTTATCTACCTTTGGTCTTTGACGCTGGTGACCTTCAGATGGGGTTTCTGTGTGGACGTCCTTTTTGTTGATGTTGATGCTATTCCTTTCTGTTAGTTTTCCTTCTAACAGGTCCCTCTGCTGCAGGTCTGCTGGAGTTTGCTGGAGGTCCACTCCAGACTCTGTTTGCTTGGGTATCACCAGTGGAGTCTGTAGAATAGCAAAGACTGCTGCCTATTCCTTCCTCTGGAAGCTTTGTTCCAGAGGGGCACCCATCAGATGCCAGCCGGAGCTGTCCTGTATGAGGTGTCTGTCGGCCCCTGCAGGGAGGTGTCTCCCAGTCAGAAGGCATGGGGGTCAGCGACCCACTTGAGGAGGCCGTCTGTCCCTCAGGAGTGCTCGAGTGCTCTGTTGGGAGATCTGCTGCTCTCTTCAGAGCTGACAGCCAGGAACGCTTGAGTCTGCTGAAGCTGTGCCCACAGCTGCCCTTTCCCCCAGATGCTCTGTCCCAGGGAGATGGGAGTTTTATCTATAAGCCCCTGACTGGGGCTGCTGCCTTTCTTTCAGAGATGCCTTGCTAAGAGAGGAGGAATCTAGAAAGGCAGTCTGGCTACAGCAGCTTTGCCAAGCTGCAGTGAGCTCTGCCCAGTTTGAACTTCCTGGTAGCTTTGTTTACACTGTGAGGGAAAAACCACCTACTCCAGCCTCAGTAATGGTGGATGCCTCTCCCCACACCACGCTCAAGCATCCCAGGTTGACTTCAGACTACTGTGCCAGCAGCGAGAATTTCAGGCCAGTGGATCTTAGGTTGCTGGGCTCTGTGGGGGTGGGATCCACTGAGCAAGACCACTTGGCTCCCTGGCTTCAGCCCCCTTTCGAGGGAAGTGTATGCTTCTGTCTTGCTGGCATTCCAGATGCCACTGGGGTATGAAAAAAAACTCCTTCGGCTAGCTTGGTGTCTGCCCAAATGGCTGCACAGTTTTATGCTTGAAACCCAGGGTCCTGGTGGCATAGGCACCCAAGGGAATCTCCTGGTCTGCGGGTTGTGAAGACCGTGGGAAAAGCGTAGTATCTGGGCCAGAGTTCACTGTTCCTCATGGCACAGTCCCTCACAGCTTCCCTTGGCTAGGGGAAGGAGTTCCTCAACCCCTTGCACTTCCCAGGTGAGGCAACACCCCACCCTGCTTCTGCTCACCCTCTGGGGCTGCACCCACTGTCTAACCAGTCCCAATGAGATGAACCAGGTACCTCAGTTGTAAATGCAGAATCACCCACCTTCTTCATTGATCTCACTGGGAGCTGCAAACCAGAGCTGTTCCTACTCGGCCATCTTGCCCAAGTCCAGACCCTTTATCTTAAGTTTGTGAGAGTCCTTATGTGTTAAGTGAGTCTCTTGAAGGCAGCAGATGATTGGTGAATTCTTATCCATTCTGCCATTCTTTATCTTTTAAGTGGAGCATTTAGGGCATTTACATTAAATGTTAGTATTGAGATGTGAGGTACCATTCTACCCATTAAGGTATTTTTTGCCTGTATAACTTGTTTTTTAAAAATTGTATTCTTGTTTTATAGGTCCTGTGAAATTTATGCTTTAAAGAGTTTCTGTTTTGATGTGTTTCCAGTTTTTATTTCAAGATTCAGAGCTCCTTTTGGTAATTCTTACAGAGCTGGGTTGGTAGTGGCCAACTCTCTCAGCATTTGTTTGACAGTATCTTTCCTTCATTTACAAAGCTTAGTTTCACTGAATACAAAATTCTTTGCTGACAATTGTTTTGTTTAAGGAGGCTGAAGATAGGGCCCCAATCCCTTTTTGTAGGATTTCTGCTGAGACATGTGCTGTTAATCTGATAGATCTTCCTTTATAAGTTACCTGGCGATTTTGCCTCACAGCTGTTAAGATTCTTTCCTTCGTCTCAACATTAGGTAACCTGATGACATTGTGCCTAGGTGGTAACTTTTTTGTGATGAATTTCCCAGGTGTTCTTTGAGCTTCTTATGTTTGGATATCTAGGTATCTAGCAAAGCCTGGGAAGTTCTTCTTGATTATTCTCCCAAATATGTTTTCCAAATTTTAGATTTCTCTTCTTCCTCAGGAATGCTGATTATTCTTATTATTATGTTTGGTCATTTAACATAATCCCAGAACTTCTTGGAGGCTTTGTTCATATTTTCTAAATTTTCTTTGTCTTTGTTGGATTGGGTTAATTTTAAGACCTTGTCTTCAAGCTCTGAAGTTCTTTTTTCTGCTTGTTTGTTCTATTGCTGAGACTTTCCAGAGCATTTTGCATTTCTATAAGTCCATTGTTTCCTGAGGTTTTGATTGTTTTTTATTTATGTTATCTATTTAATTGAAAATTTCTCCTCTCATTTCTTGTATCCTTTTTTTTTGACTTCCTTAAATTGGGCTTCACCTTTCCCTGGTGCCTCCCTGATTAGTTCAATGACTAACCTCCTGAATTCTTTTCTAGGTAAATCAGGAATTTCTTCTTGGTTTGAATCCATTGCCGGTGAGCTAATGTGATTTTTGGTGGTGGGGGCGAGGGGGGAGCTGTTAAAGAAGCTTGTGTTGTCACATTACCAGAGTTGGTTTTCTGGCTCTTTCTCATTTGGGTAGCCTCTCTCGGAGGGAAGATCTGGGGTTCAAGGCTGTTGTTCAGATTCTTTTGTCCCATGGGGTATTCCCATGATGTAGTACTCCCCTCCTTTTCTTAAGGATGTGGCTTCCTGAGAGCTGAGCTGTACTGATTGTTATGGCTCTTCTGGACCTAGCTACCCAGCAAGTCCACCAGGCTCTGGGGTGGTATTGAGGTTTGTCTGCACAGAGTCCTGTGATGTGAATCATCTGTGGGTCTCTCAGCCGTGGATACCAGCACCTTCTCTGGTGGAAGTGGCAGGGGAGTGAAATGGACTCTGTGAGTGTCCTTAACTTTGGTTGCTTAATGCACTATTTTTGTTCTGGTTGGCCTCCTTCTGGGAGGTGGTGCTTTCAAGACAGCATCAGCCATGATAGTACGGGGAGGAACAGGTGGTAGGTGAGGCCCTAGAACTCCCAAGAGTATATGCCCTTTGTCTTCAGCTACCAGGGTGTGTGGGGAAGGACCATTAGGTGGGTGCAGGGCTAGGCGTGGCTGCCTCTACTGTATCATGCAGGTTGTCAGGGAAGTGGGGGAAAGCTGGCAGTCACAAGCCTCACCTAGCTCCCACTCAACCCAAAGGGTTAGTCTCA
This sequence comes from Chlorocebus sabaeus, assembly GCF_047675955.1. Taxonomy (NCBI): domain Eukaryota; kingdom Metazoa; phylum Chordata; class Mammalia; order Primates; family Cercopithecidae; genus Chlorocebus; species Chlorocebus sabaeus. The sequence continues at coordinate 54,691,999 of NC_132924.1, read as the reverse complement.
CTCCCACCATGTGCCTGCCCCCAACCCCCAATAGCAACAAGTCTGTTTCTAGGCAATGGGCAAGCAGGGCTGAGAACTTGCCCCAGGATACCTGCCTTCCAGCTGCAAAAGCAAGTAGGGCTTTTGTGCGTCCGCCACCCATGGATTCTGCACACCAAGTTCATACCCTTCCCCAAGTTCTGGCCAGAAGACTTCTCAATGGCTTCAAATTGTTACAAAGTTCAGCTGGAGGTTTCCTTCTTCCTGTTCCCTTTTCCCAGTGCCTTTGGCAGCCTGCCCCAAGGACCCTTGTGAGGCAAGGCAGAAATGACTTGCTAGGGCACCCAGCGAGCCCACAGGGCTTTTCCCGCTGCTTCCTCTACCCCTGTATTTTGCTCAGCTCTCTAAATTCACTCAGCTGCAGGTAAGGTTAGAATCTTCTCCCGTGATCTAGACCTTCACGTTTCCCAGTTAGGGTGTGTGTTTGGGGTGGATGATCCCCCTTTCCTACTTTTACAGTTTGGGCACTCACAGTATTTGGGCTGTCTCCCGGGTCCTGCAGGAGCAATTTGGTTCCTTCAGAGGGTCTGTGGGTTCTCTCGGCTTTCCTGATTTATTCCTGCAGTCGTTCTGGAGCAGAAGTTCACAGTGCGAGCCTCCACACTCTGCTCTGTCCATCCGAGTGGTAACTGCAATTCCTACTTCCGCATTCTCACTTGTCAGATCAAAACTTTTCCTGGCGATCCATGGTTTAGCAGAGCAGCAGAATTGGAAACCACTTCTCTGACTTCCAAACTGGATTTCTCCTCTTTCTTGGTATTCAGGCTTAAAATAAAATTAATTTTTCAATCATTCATTCACATTTGAGCACTTTATAAGAAAGTTCTTAATAAGCATCTATTGTATTATCCCTAGAAGGACAAATTATTTTATGCTTACACAAAACATTTTTTTAGAGATGGCAGAATGTGGGGAACAGGTGATGGTAGAGTATAATCCTGGAATAAATCCCCCTGCCCCTTTTTTTCTGGGACTTTGATCATTGGGTTTCCACTACTAGTGGAAAATGATTAAATGATCTGTTCTATGCCAGCTTGGGAGAGACAGACTCCGGGGAATCCTAGTCTAAAAAATGAAAAGGGCAGTTCTTGACTAAGTCATTTGGCCTATCCCAGGTCCCATGCCAGTTTCCCTTCTATACATATGTGAGATTGACGGAGTAGGCAAACAGCAATCATCATACCCTAACTTGCATGTCTACTTAGGATCTGGCCTGGAATCACAGAAGATTGTACCACTCTGTGCCTCCTAGGCAGGCCTGGGCGTGTGCCCGGTGGCCTGGGGTAATTATTACTCTTTCAGGGAGGTGCTAATGGAAACCCTTCTCATTACCTGGCAGTCAGGCATTCCTTGGAATCCAGTGGTCAGGAGGGACTGACACTCATGGAAGATGGCCACACTGGGAGGTGGCACACTGAATTGGAGTCACTGCATTCTCAGGGCCTTCATTTCCTTACTTCTAAAAAGAAGATTCTCCTTGGACTCTTATCTTAGCTCACGTAGTCATGAGGAACAAATTTCTAAAGCAGTTATCTTAAGAAGAGGATTAATATACAGCTAGACAGAAGCTGAAGGTAGAAAGTCACAGAGTGTGGCGCAACTTCAGGAACCATCCGCAACATCTTTGGCTCTGTCTCCCTCTCCATCACTGCTTTGGTCTCCTCTCTCTCCTCCAGCTTCCAGGGCTGCCCCCTGCATCTTTTCTGCGCTCAAATAACTCCTGCATGAACATAGCTTTCAGTTGTCATGGCCCTGATTCCAGTACATTGCTTTGTCTTACTTTGAATTCCACTCACCAACTGATTAGTTCTCTGTGTATTTCTTAATTCCTATTTCCAAGAAAAATCTTTGACACAATGCCGGGGGTTGAATTGCATCCTTCAAGAAGATACGTTTAAGTCCTAACCCACAGCACTTGTATGTGTGACCTTGTTTGGAAACAGGATATTTGCAGATATAATTAAGATCGGGTCATACCAGATAGATTAGAGTGGGCCCTAAATCTAATAAAACTGATGTCCTTATAAGAACAGGTGAAATTTTGACACAGAAAAAAGATGCGTAAGGAAAATGCCATGTGACAGCAGAAACAGAGATTGGAGTGACACATTTAAAAGCCAAGGAACAAGAATGATTGTTGGCAACGACCAGACACTGAAAGAGGCAAGGAAAGAATCTTCCCTAGAGTGTTTTGAGAGAGCATGGTCCTGCTAATACCTTGATTTCAGACTCTGGCTTCCAGAACTGTAAGAGAATAAATTTCTGTCATTCTAAGCCCCAGTTTGTGGTCATTTGTTACATCAGTCCTAGGAAATTAATACATGCAGCTTATGTTTTGGTGTCAGACTAGCCTGGGAACTTGGTCACATAGGGTTGGACACTCACTCTTTACCCACTCAGACATGGCCAAGAGCGTTAGGGCAGCGTTTTCCAATCAGGGCCACTTAGGCAGCAAGGCTGTAAACGGAGCAGTTTCCTTAGAAGGAGGCATGAGTGTGAGTAGGTGTTTGTTGGTGTCATTTCTCCATTAGCAACAAGGTGGCTTTTGAGTTAACTTCCATTTCTGCCCAGGACTGTATGCCATCTCTGGCTGTTTCCCATCCCAAGGAATATTTTTGTTACTGTTTTTGTTTGCCAAAGCACTGTTTTAAATATTAATTATTTTCCCACCTATGATTCCTCAGAGACAGTTTCTTGGAATAAAAGACTTGTTGGCCACTGTCCAGACCTATTCTAGTCCACGGGGAAGCCCAGTGACAGTGCCACCCACACCAGGCAGTCTTCACATGAGGAAGAATAGTTCTGAGCCAGGCTTGGAGGCATGTTCACCTGGCACAGCCAGAGACAACTACATCTTAAGGAGAAATAATGATTTTACACAGAAAATTAAATAGAGCCAACATTCATGCCAGTGATGAAAAGAAGAAGGTCCATGGCCTAAGGGTCTGAGAGCTTGATGGACCCAGGTTCCAAGAATGAGGAAGAAAACAGTTTAAAACCAAGACTGTAAATTATGAGAGTATGCATTATTTTCTCTTCTGCCTAAGTGGTGTGTGATTACAGGGTGGATCTTGTGTATCTCAGCACAGAGTAGACAGCCTAAGACTCTATTCCTATGGATGCTTTTTTTTGTGGGATTTAACTTTTTCTTAATGAATAAATCATTTTGGTATATTAGAACTCTATGTTTATGATGGTAGTCCTGAATATTTGTATCTATTTTTTAATCGATACATAATAATTGTACCTATTTATGGGGTACATGTGATATTTTGATACATGGAAACTATATACAATGATCAAATCAGGTTAATTAGGATATCTATTCCCTCAAACATTTGTGATTTCTTTGTGTTAGGAATATTTCAAATCCATAATAATAATTAATAATAAATTATTGTTAACTATAGTCGTGCTACTGTGCAATAGAACACCTGACCTTATTCCTCCTATCTAACTGTAACTTTGTACCTGTTGACCAACCTCTCCTCATCCTCCCTGCCCCCATCCTCCTCAGCCTCTGGTAGCCACTACTGTATTCTCTACTTCTATGACTTCAGCTTTTTTTAGATTCCACATATGAGTGAGGACTTTCAATATTTATCTTTCTGTACCTGGCATATTTTACATAATGACCTCCAGTTCCATCCTTGTTGCTCCAAATGACAGGATTTTATTCATTTTTTTGTGGCTCAATCGTATTCCACTGTGTATATATACCATATTTTCTTTATTCATCTATTGATGGACACAAGTTGATTCCATATCTTAGCTATTGTGAATAGCACTGCAATAAACATGTAGTTCTGAATATATATTCAAAAAAACTATTAATTTAGGAACAGAATCATAGACTATAAGTAATTGGCAAGGTTTCCTAGGGTTTAATTTTACCACTTATCTAGATATATGCTTTCTTGTGAGTTTAAATAATTTGTTTTCATCAATGTGAAAGTAACCTATTTAGTGTAGAGATTTAGGATGAAATCTTATTTTAAAGATTTTCTAGGGTCTGATGCCAATAGTGATTTAGAATTGGGTTTTTTCCAACCAAATCTCTGCTGAAGTTCTGTCCCCGTTAGTGCATTTTTTTTTTCTTTCCCAGAAACTCTAGCTTTGCTAAGATCTTAGAATTGTCACTTCTTCAGGAAAGCATTGTTTTTACTCACCCTGATTCCTCTATTTAAACAACACTCTGTGAAATCTGTCAAATTATAGGAACATCTTCCATTGCCTGCTCATACACTCATGAGAAAACCTTGGGAAAGTCCTACGTAGAGTCTTTTTCCTTGGCACTCACTTTCAGTGACAATTTATTTCTCTGGGAAGCAGGTGGCGTTAACCCACCTCTAATTACTGTCTATGATTCTTAAGCAGGTACCACAAGATCTACCACCTCTTAGAGATAGCTGCATATCTACAAAAGATGGAGATGGTAGATCTGCAAATTTCCTGTTAAGTCCATCTATTTAGAAAGAGTCCTTGCTTCCTTTCAATGTTTTAACTTTTAAAATATGGGAAAACTGGCTATATGGTGCCCGATAAGAGACTTGCATGATTATGGCCCTGGGGAAGGTAATAAAAATCACTGCAGCATTTTTCTTTCTGCCCTCACCTCCCATGTAAACAGTCACTTGGTTGTACCCACAGAGATTTGACTGTGAGTGGAGGACAACTGTGGCACTTGGGGTTATGAAAATCCATTGTTGACTGTTAGGCTTGAACTGCATGTATGAGCCCATGTCTAGGCTCTGGCCCATCAGTGCACTAACTATAATTCTGCCTCCAGTCTACAGAACCTGAGGGTGGCAGATCATAGTAGGTGTGTTCCATCATTGGCACCAACACCTCACACCCTCCACAGGCTCTGTACCCATGTCAGTCAGTACTCTAGCTATAGCTGTGCCTATTTTCTCCAAGGGCTTTTGAGACCAGTGACCCACAATACTAGTGAGCCCTTCTGATGGAGGTCCTCTCTTGTCTTTGATTGATGTGGTCATCATACTTATTTGGATTGATTAAATGAGCAAAGGACATTCCTTGCATGGATGAAACTGGTCCTCTAGCTTTGCCCATGGTTTCTTCTCCTATCCTCCTTGTTAGTGGTGGCATGTGGAAAGAAAAGGTGTAGTCAACATTGAATGAGATCATATTCTAGAAACATAGCAATTACAGCTCAAAGAGTTCTAGAGAAGACATGATGGAAAGACATGTTGTTCTATATTTATGGTATAAAATTCCAAGGAATAAATTTAACATGCCCAGGAAATGAGTTTTCATTCACATTTTTTTCTGTATAATATGGGTAAGACTTGTGCTCGTGGTCATTATCAACAAAGCATGGTAACAACCTTTAAGAGAGGCTTTCAAAGCCAATATTCATGGGCAGCATGATGGATGATGCCGTGGTAGCAGGAAACTGAGCAAGAATATCTATGAATCTGTATTTACTTCAAAACAAACAAGTTCTGAAGAGCCATAGCATTGTAAGAAATTAGCCAGTAGTGGTGCATGTGACAGTAAAGAACCCAGAGAGATGGTTCCTGGACCTGAACAGGGAGAGACATTACAATAAATATTTTTGTGTGCTGATTGGACAATAAACAAATATGATAGTATCTCTTTTCTACCTCTTATTTAAAATTTTCATTGATAGACAACTATCTCACATGGGTCCATGAATTTTATAATATATTTTTAATCAAATTGTTTATATAGACTGGACCTTGCAAAAAAAATTTTGCCTAGGGCCTCACACACCCTGTCTTCATTTTTCTTGAGAGAAAGAAGTGAAACATCCACTTTCTAGGAATAATTCTTTGGGCTATGACCTTGATCTCATACTATCCCTTTACTCATTCTTTGTGTGTGTGTGTGTGCGTGTGTGTGTGTGTGTGTGTATGCTTGGTCTCTCCCTCTCTATTGTTTCTTTTCCTCTTCCATTTATGCAAATTCTCCTTTTTTTCTTGGCCTTCCTATTCCAGTGAGCCACCATAAAATGCTCTTTCTTTTCACCATCACACTTATTAAAAGAATAATCCACAGCTTCTTCACCCATCTGTATTAAGTTCCTGTAATCACAGGTTCTACCCCCATTAATGACCCCATTTTCCCTTTCCCTCTTTAGGCTCTGTTCATGTGTGTTCTTTATTTATACTTAACTCAGCATTGACCTCTTTTCTGAACACATTCTGAAGATATGCATTTCCACCTGCTGCCAACTTGACAGCTCTATCCTTATGATCTCATGATTTATTCAAGCTAAACAAACTTAAAATTAAGTCTACCATTGAGCTCCATTTCTTATTACTCCCATCTCCCACCCTCACCTAAAATGCTACTTCTGGCTTTCTTATTTTGATGGTGGTTATGGATTTCTTGGGAGCATTTTTCCACCTCCCTTTTGAGAGCTTTTTTTGTATCTGTTTTAGTACTCATTTACTACTCTTCTTTTGCTTGGTTCTTCACCAAGATGGCTGGCTGATAATATTGATCATACATTAATTATCATTTCTTCTTCCTGTATTAGAGATAACTGTGATACAGGAAAAGTCTCCATTGAATTCTGAGATATGTCTTAAGGAAAACTCATTTTAAAAAACAACAACGAAAAAAATCACACCCTTTAATGTATGTCTCTGTAGTTCAAAATTAACACAGGATTGAAAGTTGAGGAAATTAAGGAAATCCCCAGAAAATGGGAGGAAAAGACAAAGAAATAAAAATAGGATGAAAAAGGTGAGGAAAGTGAGAGAATAATCTAGGACTCCATGTTATCTCTAACAAGAGAAAAGAGCAAAGGAAACAAAGGGAGGGATGCTTAAATGAGGAGACACAAGACCCTCCTAGGCCAGGAGGTGACCTCAGGCTTGGGACTATTACCAACAGCTCCCTCAGTGTTGTTGAGCTTCACGTGCCACCTAAATCAATTTGGTCACTTGGCAGATGTCAGTCTCTTTTTAGAGATTATCTGTAGAATTAAGTAGAGGCAGTTCAGAGTCATTAAGTCAACCATTAAGTCAGAAAACTCACTATGAGACAGTAAAAGAATGAAGACAAATCTCAGACTAAATCTTCTGAATTTAATGCTATATAATGGCCAACCAGGCACAAATAGTTCTGAAACAACTTGTTGGAGTTTGAGAGAGGACTTGCTCCTAAGCCTTGAAGGGCACTGACAGCATGGCTAATGAAAGACTCTGAGCCAATGGGACCTTGCAGGATGAGAGGCCTGGTAGACTCTGAGCCAATGGGACCTTGCAGGATGAGAGGCCTGGTAGGCGACTCAGATGTATGGTATGGGGAGGTCATGGGGGAGAATGCAGGCTGCATCTCGTTGGAACCTTCCATTTGGAGCCCATGGGCACAATGCCTCAAATTATGCTCCAATACCATATTATAATGAAATTCATAAGTTGTAGTAAATTTATACACTTGTGCAATCATCACAATTGAGCTTTTGAATATTTCCATCACCTCCAAAATTTCCCTCATGCTCATTTACTGTCAATCCCCATTCCCATCTGCTTTCTGTCTTTATAATTTTGCTTTTTCTAAAAATTTTAGGCAAACGGAACCACTCACAATATGTAGTTGTGTCTGGCTTCTTTCACTTAGCAAAATGTTTTTGAAGTTCATCCATGTTGCTACAAGTATCAGTAGTTTGGTCTTTCTTATTGCTGAGTGGTATTTATTTATTTATATAATTTATCATTTTTTTTTTTCTTTAATAGATCTTAGTTTTTGTGTCCTAAGAAATCTTTGTCTATCCCAAGACTATAAAGATCTTTGCTATGTTATCTTCTGGAAGCTTTCTAGCCCAAGCTCTTACATTAGGCCTTTAGTGCACAGTGAGTTAATTTTTACTGTATAGTGTGAGGTAAGAGTCTAAGGTTTGTTTGTTTGCATATGTATATCATATTGTGCTGCACAAAAGATTGAAAATATTTTTCAACATTGAATTACCTTGGTACCTTTGTCAAGTATCCATTCAACATAAATTTATAAATTTATTGTTGAGTAATGAACTTTATTCTGTGCAGTTTATCTATACGTTTATCCTTATGACAGTACCACATTGCCTTGACTATTGTGACTTTACAATAAGTTTGAAATTTTAAAATATTTTGGCTATTCTATGTCTTTTGCATTTCCATATACATTTTTGGATCAACTTGTCATTTCCTATTTTTAAAAAAGCCTACTGAGATTTTGATTGGGATTGTCTTAAATACATAGATCAATTTGGTGAGAACTGCAGCCTTAACAAGACAGAGTCTTTCATTCCATGAGCATAATATAACTTTTCATTTATGTAAGTGTTTTAATTTTTTCCACAATATTATACTGTTTTCTTGTATAGTGCTTGCAGTTTTTTTGTTAAATTTATTTCTAAGTATTTTATTCTTTTTGATGCTATTGTGAATATACTTATTTTCTTAATTTTATTTTCAGATTGTTGATTGATAGTTTATAGAAATACAATTCATTTTTGTACAGTGATCTTGTATTCTGTAACATTGCTGAACTCAGCAGTTACAATAGGTTTTATAGATTCTGTAGGATTTTCTATACATGAGATTATGTCATCTGTGAATACATACAAGTTTACCTCTTCTTTTCCAATCTATATGGCTTTACATTCCAATCAGCATGCCTTTACATTCTTTTCCCCTCTTTTTGCACTAGCTAGAATCTCCAGTACAGTGTTGAATAAAGTTGTTAGAGTGGATATCTTTGCCTTTTTCCTGATCTTACAGGAAAAGCAGTCTTTCACAATAAGTATGATGTTAGCTGTAGGCGTTTTGTAGATGTCCTGTGTCAGATTGAGGTCGTTTCCTCTATTCCTAGTATGTTAATTGTCCGATGCTTTTTTCTGCTACTATTGGAATGATCATATTTTTTATCTTTATTGTATTCGTATAGTGTATTCATTGATTTTTGAATGTTAGCTTACCTTGTCCTCTGGGATACATCTGTTTGTTTATAATGTATAGTTCTTTTTGTATTTTGCTGGGTATGTTTTGCTAATTGTTTTTAATTAAAGATTTTTGTACCTATGTTCATGAGCCTGGTTTTCTTTTATTATGATGTCTTTATCTGTCTTTGGGATCAGGCTAATACTAACCTCATAAAAATGAATATAGAAGCATACTCGGCCGGATGCAGTGGCTCAAGCCTGTAATCCCAGCAGTTTGGGAGGCCGAGACGGGCGGATCACAAGGTCAGGAGATCGAGACCATCCTGGCTAACACGGTGAAACCCCATCTCTACTAAAAAAAAAAATACAAAAACTAGCCGGGCAAGGTGGCAGGTGCCTGTAGTCCCAGCTACTCAGGAGGCTGAGGCAGGAGAATGGCGTAAACCCGGGAGGTGGAGCTTGCAGTGAGCTGAGATCCGGCCACTGCACTCCAGCCTGGGGGAGAGTGCGAGACTCCGTCTCAAAAAAAAAAAAAAAAAAAAAGAGGCAGCATTCTCTCCTCTATTTTCAAAAATAATTTGTTTAGCACTGGTATTGTTTCTTCCTTAAATGTTTGATAGAATTCATGAGCATAGCTCTCTGGGCCAATGCATTTCTTTTTGGAAAAAATTTGTAATTACCAAATATTTTGGTTGTTATAGATCTATTCAGATTTTCAGTCTTTTCTTGGTTCAGACTGGGTAATTTGTATCTCTCCATGAATTTGTCCATTCCATCTAAGAGATGAGATATTAAATTGCTATGCATAATAATTTGGTGGATTCTCTTAAAGAGGACAGAGTTGAACTGTTGGAGATTTCGTCTTGATGGTGGGGTTTGGCAATAGGCAGGATATGGTCAGTGTCCCTTTTCTTGGTGGAAGATAAAGTTGCTACTTTGACATTGGAGGAAGCTAAGCAGAGAGACTGTCATTAGGGATCCACCTGTTGTGGAGGGGTGTGTGGTCTCACACTTAGGAGCAGCTGTGGCCAATATAGCTTTAAGTTTTGATTCTTTACTATTGTTCTTCAGTGTTCAGTAAAGTTTTTGAAAGCCTCCACCTGCTTTTAGCTGTATTTTTGGGAGTTAACAAAGAGGCCTCACAGGGAGGAAAGTGATTTAAAAACATAGCAGTAACCAACAGAAGCCAACTACAAGATGTCAAGAGGTAACTTCCAAGCCTTGGTGCGCAGCAGCTCAGAGTATGGCGGAGGTGACAAATAACTGCCAGGAAGAATCTATGGACCAGGTAAACATTACTCAATGATTTTCGGAGATTTCTTTGAGTAGGTAAACCAGGTAGAAAAATGGTTTTTCATCTAAGGAATGAAGATTCTGTGTCATTGAATTATGGATACTTTTTTTAAAAGATGGTCTTATTTGCTAGCCACAAGCATGTCAAGACCACGATTATATTAGTTACACAGCATTTTCCCAGTGGTCTTTGTCAACATCCCCCAAGGCTTTAGGAGAGTCAGGGCATTAGCAGCTTCTTTCAAATTCAAAGCAATCACATAAAATCACATTACATAAAAGTGGTCTCTTTCCCAAGAACAATATGTGCATTTTTAAACGGACACATTAGCTATCCCAGAAGCATTGTATATTACAAAGAAAATAAATGTAAACTAGTAGAATTTCAGATCGCAACCAAAGATAGAGAAGATATTTTGTTCTTTGGGGTAAAACTTTTGAACTCCTTAGTTCACACAAATAGATGATGCTGTAACCTGCCTATTTATACATAAGTCTCATCCTGAATCAAGAATGGCAGCTAGTCAGGCAAGCCAGAAGGAGAATGTAAAAGGAACATTTAAACCCCATTACCTGTGCACTTAGACAATCTACTCATGTCCAATTATTCTACTATTAAATGACTGTGCAACCAACCAAAGAGAAAGCTTCAAAGTAGATAAATAGGTTAATTCACAGACTTCAAGGGTAAAGAAGCTTGTTTGAAATGGGGTTTTCTTACTTCTCACCATCCTGTTTGGAGTCTTATTCACACTGAGATTGACATATAAGGGAACCATTTATGAAACTGCACACCAGCAGACCATATGTCTTAGGAACTTGCCAGATGTCACATTGTGAGGAGCTTCCACATGTCTGGTGACATAAGCACTGAGAAAACAGAGCCCAAGAACAAGACTTGGTTGGAAATAGTTTGGCGTATTAATTGTATAATTCTTTTTTTTTTTTTTTTTGAGAAAGGATTTCACTCTGTCACCCAGGCTGGAGTGCAGTGGTGCGATCTCAGCCCACTGCAACCTCCACCTCCTGGGTTCAAGTGATTCTCCTGCCTCAGCCTCCTGAGTAGCTGGGACTAAAGGCACCTGCCACCACACCCGGCTAATTTTTTTGTGTTTTTAGTAGAGATGGCGTTTCACCGTGTTAGTCAGGATGGTCTCGATCTCCTGACCTCATGATCCGCCTGCCTCAGCCTCCCAAAGTGCTGGGATTACAGGTGTGAGCCACTGAGCCCCGCCAATTGTATAATTCTTATTCTCTCCATATTTTTGTTTCTTCTTAACTCCTCCATCCCCCATTCCTGCTCATGGTATTCTCTGTGTGTCATTGTTTCAGAGAAGGTATGTGGAATGTTGGAGACCTTATGCGCTTCCTAGAAACTGAAGTCAACTGAGTAGATTAGGATATGAGGGAAAGAGGCATTGTGGGGAGACAGACTGAGAAGATCAAGGTAAGGAAAAGATACCCCTTGGCTTGAAGAGAAGAGAGACCTATGGTCTTGGACGAGCAGAGCCATGCTTCTGCTTCAGAACATTGCCCTGAGAAGGTGATGAGGTCTCAGGGACTTACTGCTCTTTGCCAAGTCCAGGTGGAAGAAGTCACAGTTCCTAGGATTTCGAGCCACAGCACCAAAAAGATTGCTATGGTCTAAGAGTAGAATGGAAGTAAATCCAATGAAGCTGCCATACCCCCAGGGACAATGGATAGCATTTTCTTGGACATAAAATTGATAAACCAAAGTTTATGCAGCTCCCTCTGCACTAAGTCAGCACTGGAAACTTGGTATTATCCAAGCAGTAGGACTTGGAGGTGCCTCAAGTAAGGGTGAGGTAGAATTTACTGCCACGTTAGCTTCATGGGAACTCAGAATGAAAGCCAAATGAATATATTTTAAAAACAGATGGGGTTTGTTGTCTACTTGACTTTGTGAGCTAAGGTTTATTTCAATGGGCAGGTACATTCTTCTCTGGACACAAACTGCAAAGCTTGAGGCTTTGGGGGTACAGTGGGTTTCTCACTGGAAACAATTTTGATACAGACAAGGAAAGGAGGCAGTCTACAATCAGGGTATACTTTTAAGGCTACTGGCCAGTCAATTAAAAGAGCAGTTCCATCTTAAGGTTTTGCTACCTTTGGAGTAGGCAGTGGTTGGGCTGCTGTGATGGAAAGGATGCATGGAGAGCCTTCTCATACTTTCACCACCTCCCGTCCTAGTCCCTCAAAACCGCTCACAAGTAGCTCATACATTTGGTTGTTGCTTTTAAGATTTTTTAAAAGACACTTATAAATCCAGATCCTGTACAATTTTAAGCTTTTTTTTTTTTTTTTTTTTTCAGATGGAGTCTCGCTCTGTCACCCAGGCTGGAGTGCAGTGGTGCAATCTCAGCTCACTGCAAGCTCTGACTCCCGAGTTCATGCCATTCTCCTGCCTCAGCCTCCCGAGTAGCTGGTACTACAGGTACCCACCACCACGCCCGGCTAATTTTTTGTATTTTTAGTAGAGACGGGGTTTCACTGTGTTAGCCAGGATGGTCTCCATCTCCTGACCTCATGATCTGCCTGCCTCGACCTCCCAAAATGCTGGGATTACAGGCGTGAACCACCGCGCCTGGCCAGTTTTAAGCTTTCCCCTAAGATTCAAAATATAAATCATTACAAAGATCTTAACCATAGCGGGTAGTGCTTTCTAACCTCCCATCCCACCATAAGAATGTTCCCTTGGAATGGGGAGGGGAGGGAGCAGAGGAAAGCCTCACCAGAAAGGACAGGTGGGGTAGACCTAGCATCACTGAGGCTGACGTGGGGATGTCAGGTGAGGGGACAAGGAAGAGGTCAGGCCTTAGCCAGAGCTCCCATAGCTGTGACTCTGTAGAAGAAGCCCCTGACGAAACCTCCCTAGAAGAAACAAATGACCAGTGCCCTGGAAAACTGGCTTCGGCCATCTCCCCTGTGGAAACCAAGACCAATCTGTGTTAAAGAGAGAAGTGATGACAACCAAAAGAATCTGCCTGGCAGAAGCATTCCCCCCTGCTCCTTAACAGTCACAAAGCAGAAAAAGGGGTGTAGGCCATTCCCAGTCACCAAGCCAGCCTGTGCTGGAGGGGGATGCGGGGGAATGTGATGTTATGATGTTGAAGTTTCATAAATTAAGGTTTTCATCAAATAGGAGATTAAAATTTTATAAATGAACAAGACTGAAATATAAGAACGTGAATAGGATTGTCTTAACTAAATACTTGTGGAGCTAGTTTGAGATATTAAGTTATCTGACTGTTAACAGCTGTAGATGGGGAACAGAGAGGGGGAGGGTAGGCCGAGAGACCACAGTTAACAGCAACTTTTAGAAAAATGAAAATTAGATTTTGCATATATACCCATGAGTTCAGCTTCTTCATTCAAAATTATTATGTTTACAAGCAATTTAATTTCTTTTCTGCCCTTGTCTGTTTTTTTCTTGGCATGTTATTTGTATCTATTGATTATTAAGGGTCTTTACAGACTTAGGAAATTAGCACTTGGTCATATATTGGTAAAATATTTTTCTCAGTTTGTCATTGTGTATCCTCTATTTGTCATTAATGAATTTTTTTCCTGAAGTATTTTTTATGTAATTAATTTGTCATTATTTTTACCTGTGGATTCTGGAGTTTGTATCTGATCCAGCAAAGAACTTTCCTTAACCTAAAATAAGAGTAAAAACAGTTGTCAATTATAATACTTTCTTCCCATGTTTGTCAATGCTGTTTTGAGAAACCTGAACACACCTTTAAGACAGAGCATCCTCTGTTGCTTTAACAGCAATGACTCTTTAGTAACTTTTTCTTCCAGCACTTTTCCACTCATACTTGGGTATTTTTCTCCCTGTCACTGATGTCCTGACTTGCTATGGATCACTGACATTTTAAGGTCTTCTTGAACCACTGTCATCTGGCTAATTGCTCCTATTTCTCACTTTGCCATTTGAATACACTGGTTCGTACTCTATGCATGAACCCTTCTCACAATCACCCTAAGTCTCTGTTCAGGAAGTGGCTTGGTCAGAAAGTCTATCCTATCTTCACTCCACCTGCAAGATTTGGTTTGATGTGAAGAACTCGGTCTGTTCCTAAAATTCAAGATCAGCAGCAGCCTCGGTAAACATAATGTTTTCTCATGTTTCTTGGGCTTAGATTTGCATTATATTTTCAATGCCATTTTGAAGATGAACAATGCCTTTCCATTCTACTTTCCAGAATTTTCATCTCCTGCTGGATAGGGATTATATTGTTGAAAGTCAGCAGTACTTATTGTAAGATGTAAGGAATTAGCATTAACATAAATAGGGCACGTTATGTCTTTCGTCAGAGGATTTCTATTACAGTATTGCCAGCTTGCTCCACCTGTCTCTTGGGATTTCCCTGTGGGCTAAAGAATAATGTTCTAAAGCACTATATAAGCCTCTCTAAGAAAGACTCAAAAACCATGTCATAATTACTGTCTCCTAAAGGTTTTTTTTCCTCTATTATGAATTCACTCATTAATTCAACAGATCTTTATTGAGCACCTACTATACAAGAGGCACTGGGGATAAAGTGTTATACAAAACTAAATCCCTGCTTTCATTGAGTGTACAGTTAACCAATATGCGCCACAGTGTTAGACAGTGATAGGTGCTATGAAAATAAAATCATGCTGAGTCAGGGGGTGAAGAACAGTAGGCATCAGGTCAGCAGGGACCACTTTTCTGAAGAGACAACATTGGAGGTGAGACCTGAATCAACTGAGGGAAAGAGCAATGTGGAGATCACAGGGCAAAACATTCCAGGAATAGGAAACAGCAATACAAAGTTCTTAGCAGGAATATGCCTGGTATATTTAAGAAACAACAAGTAGGCCAGTGTCACTGGAGAAGTATGAACAAGCGAAAGAATGGAGACAGAGAGGATAGGGAACATCCTAGAAGCCAGGTGCCAGCCTTCAAGAGGACTATTTTGTATGATTAAAATAAAGAGATGATTAAAGTATGACTTCACAAATCACATTGATTGTTATACAAAGAGGTTTTTTTTTTTTTAGCACAAATCTCACAGGGAATGCTCTCAATAGATGAGGTATGTTAACCCCATAATGAATGAGTTCCAGTTTCATTTAGAGTCTAATTCTCATAGTGTAGTTGCTCAGTTAGGATGGAAGCAGGCCTTTGTGGATGTAAAGTCTAATCAGTTTTGAGACCTCCCTTTCTCTAAGAGGTTCTTGGTAGACCCAGCCTGACCAACACAGGGGAGATTCATGAAACATGCAAGGTTCCTAAATGCTAGAGAGCAGTGACAGCATAGATGGGTGTGGCTTCAGGGCGTGGCTCAGAGGCTGACAGAGATTAGCCCTCCCACAGCCTGAACTGTCAAAGTTTGTCAAAACTTTGGGTATATATGTGTTTTGGAATCTAGTAGTTAAGGCCAATAACTCACATATGTGGTCTGATAAGGTGTCACACATAACATTCTTGCAGGGAATGGGATTACACTCCATTCTTTTTTCTTTTTAAAAGTATTCCTCAGAGATCCTTGTTCTGATTGACTTCTATTTTAGAAGGCTCACTCTGGCTGCAGTGTGAGGAATTTACTATAGAAGGGCAGGAATGGAAACAAGGAAACCAGTTAGGAGGGATAGGCCTGGCAAGAGATGATATGATAGTGGCTTGGGCCAGGAATGCAGTACTGGACGGAGTGAGAAGCGGTCGGATTCTGGAGACAGTTTGAAGGGCTTGCATTGGGATGAGAGAAAACAAAAGAAGTCGAGGATGACACAGGCTCTTGGCATGAACCTATAAATAGTAATCATATCATGGAGATGGAGAACACTCGGGGAGGAATCCGTTTGGGGGCTAAATTAAAAATTTGGCTTTTAACACGTTAGTATTGAGAGGCTGATTAAACATCTAAGTAGAAATTTCAGGCAGACAGCAAAATGAGACTAGAAGGTTGAAGACATGGGTAGAGATAAAAATTGGGGCATATAAGAAGTATATAGGCTGGGCGCAGTGGCTCACGCCTATAATCCTAGCACTTTGGGAGGCCGAGATGGGTGGATCACAAGGTCAGGAGTTCAAGACCCAGCCTGGCCAAGATGGTGAAACCTTATTTCTACTAAATATACAAAAATTAGCCGGGTGTGGTGGTGGGTGCCTGTAATCCCAGTTACTTGGGAGGCTAAGGCAGAGAATTGCTTAAACCTGGGAGGCAGAGGTTGCAGTGAGCCAAGATTGTGCCACTGTAACTCCAGCCTGGGTGACAGAGGGAGACTCCATCTCAAAAAAAAAAATAAAAGCATATAAAGCCATGGGGCTGGATGAGAGCTCCAGGAAGAAAACATAGATTGAGAAGCCATCTGAGACCTACATCCTAGGTTTCTCTGGTGCTAGAGGTCAGGAAGGGAAAGAGGATGTAGCCAGGACTGGGAAGAAATAGGCAGTACTGTAGGGGAAAACCAGATGATTTCCTGGAAACCAAGGAAAAAATAGGCACTTAAGGAGGAGGGAGGGGCCAGGCACAGTGGCTCATGCCTGTAATCTCAGCTTTGGGAGGCTGAGATGGGCAGATCACCTGAGGTCAGGAGTTTGAGATCAGCCTGGCCCAAATGGTGAAACACCGCCTCTACTAAAAATACAAAAATTAGCTGGGCGTGGTGGCACACAGCTGTAATCCCAGTTACTCAGGAAGCTGAGACTAGAGAATCACCTGAACCTGGGATACAGAGGCTACAGTGAGCCAAGATCATGCCACTGCTCTCCAACTTGGGTGGCAGAGTGAGACTCCATCTCAAAAAAAAGAAAAAGAAAAAAGAAAGGGGGGGGGGGGGGATAAACTGTTTCAAAGGCTGCCAAGCAATTAAGTAGAATTAAACCTAAGGATTTTCCACTGCATTTGGCTCCTCTCCTCCCTGTTTCCTCCCATTTGATAGAATAGATTTATCCCTAGTGGCTCCTAGGGCCAGTCTTCCCCAGTTTGGGGAGACTACTATTGCCTATAGAATATTTTTTCCCTCTTCCCTACTCATAGACCCTACTTTTATCCAGAGTGCTCACGTATCCACCTCCTCTGAAGCTAGAAATAACCATATGGCACTGGCCTAGCCAGTGAGAAGTAAACAGAAGGCATAGAGTGCGGAATTTGGAAAGTTCTTTAAAAGGGACTCAGTGGGAATGAGAACTTGCTTCCCTTAGCTCACCCTTTTTGTTCTGCCTGGAACATGGATGTGACAACTGGAAATACATCCTGACAACAGGAAGACTATGGATACTTCCTAATGAAGGTGAGCAGGGAAGCTGGAAGGAACCTGAATTACTCCATCATGCTATGGAGCCTCCAGGACAGTCTTGAACTATTTACCTTTTGATTCTTTTTTCATGGAAAAAAATACATATCCCTAATTTGTTTAAAATACTGTGATGCATTTGTTTCCTGTTTTGTGACAACTGAACATAATCCCAAGTGACAATGCTAGTTGTGTAGTCTTTACCCATGGCTCTCCTGGCCAAAGCACCCCTGTCATCCCACACAGGAGAAATAAGGTGGGGCTGGAGATGGCAGGCCATGATTCCTGGGCCATCTCTGCTAATCCTATACCGTGGTATGCCTTGGTCATGTTGTTTGAACAGTCTTTAACTTGGCTTTCTTTGTCTGTAAAATGGCTGTGTTAGAAGGGCCAACCTTTGACTTTCTTTTATGACTTTACATTTTTTCCTTACAATTAATTCTTTTGTTGGTTATCAATGAATTGTTCCGGTCATGCTGCTTGAGCCTGGATGAAATCAAGACTGTAAAAAAAAAAAAAAAAAAAAAAAAAAAACATGAACTACAATAAAAATAAGCTCCTACAAAACTTGATCTCCTAAAATGGAAAGCTTCATTCCTATTAGTGACTGCCTGGTAAAGCAAGAAAACACAAAAGCAAAATTTTTGATCGTAAGTGAAAAGTAGGCTTGACACATTTAAAGGCCTAAATTTGAATTACAAAGTCAAAAACTATTTCAACATTCCGGGAAACTTGCACAAGTGTGGGTTCGAATAAGACTTTAGCCATAATTGCTGGAGATCCTGGTGGAAATCCCCAGTCCTCTAGACAGTGGGCTGGCAGAATCATGCAGGTCAACATGGATGAGAACCGACTGCCTGGCTCAAGACTGATGTCTCAGGTCAGTGAGGCTAGCTTTGGAACGCAGGCAGAGGGTGTGTGTGTGTGTGTTGTAGAGGGTTAAAGGTAGGCAAAGGAGAAATGAAAAGTCTAAGAGGAGGAAAGAAAGGGGAAAGTGTTGCCTCTCAAAGAGAATGACTTTCAAAGTGTCATCTACAAACACTGACAGTTACATCTAAAATGCCAGCACAGAATGTGCTGGTTAAGAGTAGTGTCAATTCAGGGTCCAGTGATTTTCTTGCTGGAAACCCTCCAAAGTAATTTGAGACACAGAGGAAGAACAGTCCTGGCCCGGGCAGAACTGCTTATGTCAATGTCAATGTTTGTATTTGCATGACCGAAAACACACACAAGGCAGGTTAGTCATGCTCAGGGCTATTATCTGATCCAGCCCTGTTATTCTCACACTGTGAAAGAGAAGGCTTCCAGGACAAGTTTGTTGGGGTGAAACGCTTAAAGTTGGTTGACAGCTTCAGTGGGGCCACTTGTGTAGGAGCCCAGTCAGTTTGATCAATGTAACTGAGTTGGCTCTGGGCTCTGTCATAGCCCCAGCTGGGTTCTGTTTACCATTTACTTTTGTGGGATGTCAGCAAATGCCTCCCAGAAATATGAAGGAATGTTGAGCTGAAGGCCATTAACAAGAAATGGATACAGGCACACTCTTTGCCTTTCCTCTTTTTTCCTAAAAGCAGAACATAGATTTACAAAGATATGTATATATGAAATATACATGTTAATGAACTTCTGTTTGTTTTTTTCTTCTTAATTTGTCTTTTGTAACAGGGATCAGTTTCAATAAGAACCTATTAGGGGTTATTATTTTTATCCTACAGTTCAAACATTTTGGTTTTTAGAAACAATGATGTTGTACCTTTCTGGGCTTTTTCTTATCTTAGGGTAGGAATGGTGGGCTCTTGGGTCTTCCTATATCTGATAAAGGAGAGCCACGTGGTTATGGTTCAGTCCCAAGCAATATCATGGAGTCCCCGGGACAGGGCAGCTTGCAGGCATGCTCTGTGGGTTTGTGGTTGGGAGCTTGTGACAGCTTTTCTTGTAAAACCCTGCCCAGAGCTGTTTCCACTTGGAAAAAGAGGCCCCAGGAGGCAGTGTCTTACCTCAAAGGCATAACTGGTCAATCTATTGGAAGGACTTCAGATAAGTGGCAAGTAGATAGAGTAGATATTTTAAGGTCACAGAGGACTTGCCAATTCCTTTATATCAGAGAACTGATGGGGTTTGGGACATGCTACCCCCCCAAAATATGACACCTTGTGCCAGTTTACCATTAGATCATGCCACTCCTTCATCCAATCACATTTCCTCACCACTATCTACTCTTCCTCAAACCTACCATAAAATACACTCAGATTTAATAAAACTTATACTCAGCTTTAGTAAAACTCACATTAAATAAATGTGTATGCTTTTTTCTTGGTATAGGGGTCTCAGCCATGAACCTAGGGTGAGCAGAGAAAAAGGTACTTTTCTTCTCCTATAGAACCTGGAACCTGCTTCATTTCTATGCCTGAACTTCGTACCAGCCGCTGATGTCTACCCTGGGCTCAGATAAATAGGTAAAGGGACTAGAGACAATAGGAGAGAGGGAAAGGATGGCCCTACTGGGAGAAGAATGAGGCAGTAATGTTTCAGATCACTGCCATCAAACATAGACCTGAAGATCCTATCCTTCTCCCATCCTATCCCCCGCTGCTAACTGAGAATTTTTTCATTCACCCATTCAACTGATACAGATTCATTGGAGCATCTGTTATACACAAGACACCATACTAAATTCTGGGATATAGTGAGCAAGACATATAAGGCACTTGCTCTCAGAAAAGATAGTAAAAAGTAAATAAACAAACATTGTGGTAAAGAGTCACTGCAGGGAGTGTAAATCTTACCTTTTTTTGAGACAGGGCCTTGCTCTGTTGCCTAGGCTGGAGTACAGTAGCACAATTATAGCTCACTGCAGCCTTGACCTTCCAGGTTCAAGCAATCTTCCCACATTAGCCACCCAAGTAGCTGGGGCCACAGGCGTGCACCACCATGCCCAGCTAATTTTTGTATTTTTACTAGAGACGGGGTCCCCCTCTGTTGCCCAGGCTGGTCTCAAACTCCTGGGTTCAACTGATTCTCCCACCTCAGCCTCCTAAAGTGCTGGAATTGCAGGTGTGGGCCCCCGTGCCCAACCAGGGGAGCTAATCTAGATAGGGAGGTCAGGAAAGCTCATCACATCTGAGCTGAGACCTGAGAGGTGAACACTGAACGAGTCATGCAAAGAGCTGTGGAAGGGCTTTCCAGGGTGAGGCAAGAGCAAGTACAAACACTTCGAGGTGAGAAAGAGCCTTGGCTGTGGAGGGAGAGAAAGGTTGCCAGTGTGGCTGGAGTTCATGGGAGCTGAGCAGGAGGCGTATGAAAGATTCAGGTAGGCGGCAGGAGCCAGGTCACACTGAATCTTGTCTTGCAGGTTTTATGAGAGGCCATGGAATGATTGATTGTAGGAGAGGGACTCAATATAATTTAGATGAACAAAGGCCACAGTGGTAGCTGTGGGAGAATATATTGTGTATTGGTCCTGGAGGGAGGAGACTGGAGCATAATGTTGGAAACTGAGGAATTCCTCCCTCAGCCTTGCTCTGTGGGGCTTCAACAGCTGAGGAGAAAATCAAAGATTGGGGAAGCATACATTCTTTTCTTTCCCACCCAGGATTCTCTCCCTAGTTCCCAAAGATCTTGAAGGCATTTGATTTTCCTCAGTGGTTATTGTGTCTTTTCTGCTGGGGATATGTGCCCACATTCTTGTCATTGTTGACCACCATCTGCTGCTGTCTGGACACTCATAACTCCCCTCCTTCCATGGCTGCTACTTTCTGTCCAACTGCTGCCAAGACTCTCTAGGGATGGGAGTGCTGGGATGGATCTTACCTCATGATTGGAGAGATTTCCCTTGACAAGGCTGTCTCAGACTCAGGCCAGAGGGTTCTTTAAGGTCATTACTAGTTGCCATATGGAACACCTCTTTCAGTGTTCTGCTGTTCGGTTGTCCTGTCTCCAGTTCTTTGAGTGGCTCCAACCCAAGCCACCTTCTACCTCCTTCTAACAACCAACACCCTGCAGTAACCTCAGCAAGTATCATATTCCGCTCGCTTATTCCCATCCTGCTGTCAACCTGATCCAGTGTGATGCTGATCTGAGACCCTGTGGACTTGACTTTTATCCTTGGAAACGACCATTTGTGAAGGGTGTTTCTGCTGTTTGAACATCAGCTTTTCCCACTGACCCCTGACTTGGTCTGTCCCTCCCATCTCTGACACTAAAAGAGCTTACAGCTAATTCCTCTAATTGGGCCCTGATTCCCTGTGAGAAAGGCTTGATGACTGCCTTGGATGCATCCTCTGCCCTGGTGAGTGACCCCACCCTCCTGGAATCTGACCATCTAATCTAAAGTTGCTTTTGCCTTTTCTCCCAGGAGTCTGAGAATGTCCTCAAACCAACTGGACTCACAGCTGGCCCTGATAGTCTAGAATTTCCAGGCAGAAATGAAAATTAGATCTAAGCTGTGACCTTCATTTCACACATATAAAAAGAAAGTGTGAGGACCTGTGACTTGTGAAAGCAGCATCATTTCTTCACAGTCATTTTCCAAATACCACTAATTACCCTATGCTTTCAACACAAGCACGGAGTATTACTCAAACTGCCACAGAAATGAATGAGTAGAGAGTACCACACCTGGGTCACTAGCACATCTTGAATGACAAGGTTTCTGTTCTGCTCTCTTGACATCCTACCCTTGGAAGTGACAAAATTGGAGTAGACACTGGCTCAGGGATTGTTCCCTCCCTATCTGCCCTCTACATGGAGCCTATCTTCTAAATTTCCAGCACTTTCTTCCTTGCTACCTGAAAGAATGTAACCAATAATATGAGTAAAAAGAACCAGACTCAGTAGAAGCAAACATGACTATCTTGCTCTTTACAAAGCCAAATGGTTGATAGACTTCCCTGCATGTGGGAGAGAGAAAGGAAATTCTGACCCAAATAAGTTAGACCTTTTCTGTAGGATGGCAGAAGCAGCTGAGATTCCAAGCACATAGTTTTTTGTTTTTGATTTTGGAAAGTTAAAGAAGAGTCAGTTAATAAGTGGAAGGGAACATGAGGAAATTGAGAATAGAAAACCACATGGATAAAGTTAAAACAAATCCCAAATCCATCCTCAAAAAACCCCGCAATATCCTGTTGCCATGAGAAAATGAATGTAATGAGTGTTTCAGTATATTGTCTATGTATGATGTCGTTGTAAATATGTTTTAATATGTTAGGAGGCATTTTACTGTCTTCTTGTTTGGGTCACTGAAGTAACTGTGAATGGCAACGTGGTGCATAAAGGCAGTGTGGACAGGGCACTGAGCCCACAGCAAAAAGATGGGGATTGTGTACCGCATGAGGACAAAAGGCCACATTGGTCTCTAACCAATAATATAGGTTAGATATTATGTAGGAGGAAGACAAAGACCTAGAGACTGTGCTGTGTTCTGAGCAGTGAGCAGCTGAAGATGTGCCCCACTCCAGAGATAACACTGATACATTTGTGATATTCTGGGGACTAAAACTGGTCTTATGTCACGGCAATCCTTGTCTCTTACAGGGCATTCCTTCTCAGGGAACATCCAACCTACTCCCACACAAAGAAGGCTTTTGGCCCCTCACTCTGCATCCAGGTGTAAGGGCAAAAAACACTTGGTGGGCCACCCATGCCTACCGTCACCAATTACATTAATTCTTACAAAGGCACTTGAGTTCCATCAGTTTGTTTCCTAATATATTGATGTGCTGTCATTCTCTAACCTAATTCTTAAGGGGTCTGAAATTACTGATGAATTGGAAGAAATTACATTGTGAAAATAACAGATGAGATTCAGTATTAACATAAAGAAGAAATGGTGTTTTACAAGTATCAGTCAACGATAATTGCAAAACAATTCTTACATCATGCATGGAAATGGGCATAAATCCTAGTGAAACTTATCTTGGATACCTCTACAGTTACAGTCTGCAACTTGAGAACACAGGCCTGAAGAGGGCTTATTTGGATCTTAAGATTGTGGAAAAGAAAGTTAAGATTTTGATGAAGTGTAGATTTAAAATTCTAAGCCACTTGGTTCTAGGTCATATTTAAGGTCTAGGTTACACAT
The DNA here is from genome assembly GCF_047675955.1 of Chlorocebus sabaeus. NCBI lineage: Eukaryota > Metazoa > Chordata > Mammalia > Primates > Cercopithecidae > Chlorocebus > Chlorocebus sabaeus. The sequence continues at coordinate 54,668,381 of NC_132924.1, read as the reverse complement.
TCAAGAGACTCCTTGAACAACTCTTGAATTTCAACTCTACTTTAAAGGACTCTCTGTTAAACAGTCAAAAGCAAAAGCAGTATTGCAAGTAGCTACTGCTATCTGATGCATATTTCTAAAATATTTCCTATATGAAAAGAAGTTGAGTTTCTGTTTCAGTAATTTGGCTGGCCGGTGTCAACCAAACCCACAGGTTTGACTCATAGCTGATCTACCTTTCTGGATACCTGTATCCCAGGAATGAACTGGACCCAAAAAGGCTGGAAGTTATTGTTTCTTCACTATTAGACTCTGAGGATTTAACAAACCGCAGAATGGTCAGCACCCTAAGACTGGACCAGAACTGACCAGCCTTTGGGAGTGGGCTCTGTGTGAAGGATCCTACCTGGTCAGTTACCCCATTCCCAGCCACCCTGACTAATAACCTTGACAGTTAAAACAATAGCAACCTATTTATTGAAGTTAGAACTGGTTTGGGGTAGTTACTTTACTATATAATTCGCTGTGTAACTAGTTAGATTAACTCACGAACATCACTAGCTAAAAATGACTATAAGCAAATCATTTTAACTTCAGGAACTAAGTTCTGATATTTGTCAAATAAAAGCCTTGGACTCAGTAACAATTAATAAACTATAAACTTCTATTAAGATTTATGGTAAGAAACATAAACTTTATACAATGTAGGATATTAACAATTAGGGGGAAAAGTCTAGGTCTTATTCATCTAAAACTCCCTATTTCTTAAGTGATTCTACTAAGTCAATCTTGGAGTTATAAAGATGCCTAACTAACTGATAGAGCAACTTTTATGGATTTCCTTAATAATAGGGAATACACCCACTTCATGAAAACCCCCAATATTGTTTACGTTAGAATAAAATTTAAGTAATGGACAAAAGAGTTTAGATTACAAGAAGAATTCATTTAAATAGCACCTGACGTTCCCTAACAACAGTGGTTTTATGAAATATTGTAATCGATTTGCTACCTATGTGTGGATCTATCCTGAATTGACTCCTTTAGTATGCAGGTTCGTTGGGGATGCAACGTCTTTTACTTCTTTTTCAGTCCCAACAACAGCTAATTCAGTACTCTTAATATAGTCAGCCTTCAATACAAATTTAATTATTGACTGAATCTAGGCTGTCAGGGTGAAAAAAGATTTGCTACTTGTTTGGACATGTCCCTCTGATGAAATGCCACTTTTGCCTTAGCAGCTAATCAGTCAGTAGACCAAGTGTGGTGCATTTTTTATCTTCCCCCTTAAAGAAGGTCAGCAGCTGAAAATGAGATCCAGAGTGATTACATTGGAAGGATTTTCATGTGTACTCCATCAGGGAGATTAAATGTCCAGGTGCCTCCCACATTTCCTTTCAGGACTTGTTCTTTTGTTCTTAGTCTTGATACTTCAAGGGCTCAACAGCAGCACTGACACCCAAAACGTTCATTGTCAATTCCCCATTACATTCTCAAAAGGTAACTGTTACATATTGTATTAGAGTTCTCCAGCTAAACAGAACTAGTAGGATGGAGAGAAAGGGGGAGTGAGACGAGGAGGGAGAGAGGGGAGAGGGAGAAGGAAGGCAAGCTGGAAAGGGAAGCTGGTAAATCTAAAATTTGTAGGGCAGGTGGGCAGACTGGAGACCCAGAGAAGAGCTGATGTTGCAACTTAAGTGGGAAGGAAGATAGGAGGCAGAATTCCTTCTTCCTCAGGGGACTTCAGTTGTTTCTCTTAAGGCCTTCAATTGTTTAGATGAGGCCCACCCACACCACAAAATGTAATCAGCTTTACTCAAAGTCTGCTGATTGAAATATCCCTCAGATCTAAAAAACATCTTTACAGCAACATCTAGACCAATATTTGACCAAACATCTGGGCACTGAAATCTGGGTAAGATGACACGAGGAATTAACCATCATACCTATCAAAATGGGACATTTTCATCATTCCAGTTACCTTCTGAAAGTTCTCTGATTTCTTTCATTATTTAAAATATTCTCCAAGTAACAAATAGTTCACCATTGCTGATAATTCTTTTCTTTTTTTTCTCTCTCTCTTTTTTAAGTCAGGGTCTCACTTTGTCACCCAGGCTAGAGTGCAGTGATGTGATCATAGCTCACTGCTGTCTTGAACTCCTGAGTGCAAAGGATCCTCCCACCTCAGTCTCCCAAGTAGTTGGGACTGTAGGAGTGTGCCCCATGCCCAGCTTATTTAAAAGACATTTTTTTTTGTAAAGACAAGGTCTCACCATCTTGCCCAGGCTGGTCTCAAACTCCAGAGGTCAAGCAATCCTCCCAAAGTGTTAGGATGTTAGGATTATAGGCATGAGCCACTGCACCTGGCCATGATTTTCTAATTACAGAAAGAAACTTTCTATGGTTTTCCACTGCTTTCTTCCACCGAATCCTACTTCAGATTTTGTTCATTTTCTCCATAAGTATTATACATTGGTGCTTAGGAGACATAGAAGAGACATGGGTTTCCACCCTCAAAAGGCCTAGCGGGAGAAGAATATGCAGACGGTTGCAGTGGTATGGGGTTGCTGCTCGGGTGTTTGATAGAACAGTAGAAGAAGTAAAATTTAATAAGCATATTAGCATATAGGTGATGCTTGCATACCCAAGCCCTGTTTGTTTTCTCCATGGGCTACACATACCCTCATTGTATGATGGTTAGAAATATGATTTCCCCAGGAGCTGAGTCTAAGGGCATCTGACCATAAAGGTTTATAAACAAACTTATTATCTCAACCCTGTCACCCAATATACACTCAGCTGAATTAGTTTAGTCTCTTAGTAACACACGTTGCCCAAAGAGATGAAATTTACCTCAATGTCAACTTCTCTTTACTTCTGCTTACAACTTTACATTTCTCTTCTAACATTTTGTTCATTGAACTCCAGATTTTAAAATAGACTCTATAGCTACATCTGTAGTTGATGGAGCTGAGTCTGAGGATGGAGTGGACGAGAGTGCTGACCTGTGTCACCGAGACCAAAGCAAAGCCTCTTTTCTCACAGCACCATGGGGATGTGATTAGACAGCTCTGGCACTAGCTCCTCAGAGCCAGCAAGGTATTAAACAAGCCCAGACTTTTCACTAAGCCTTTGTCCCCCAGGCACCGCTGAGAAACCACTGCCAACAGGAATTGAATTCTAGGAACCAGCATGCCAAGAAACACACCTCCTGGAATTTTGAGCATTTGACAGAGGTTCTGGCAAGCCCTCCTTCTTCTTATTGATATTATTAGTAGGGAGGGGCCAGAGGGGCTCATGGATAGAGACTGGAAATTTTCAGAATGTCCAGTTCTAGACCACAGATAGCACCTTCTGTTTTCTAGACCTGAGAGCTAATACCATCAATGGAATAAGGAAAGTTATCATTGGTTTTGCCCCTTCCAGATTTAAGAGGGTCCTGTCCTGTTCCAACCCAAAAACCTCCTGCCACTTCTCTTTCCGTGTTTTTTTTCTTTACTCCCCAGGTATGAGCCCCATCTATTGTCTCAGACCAAGATACAAAGGTGGAGAAATCCTGCATTCTGCCCAAAAGGGTGAAGGGCTCTGGGTTGTAGATGGTGCTGTGGTCAGTGGGGGCTGCTTCATGTTCTTGACCCACATGAAAGAATTTGAGAGTGAGTCCAAAGTAAGAGCAGGCAAAGACATTTATTGGAAAGTGAAAGGACACTGTGCAAGCTAGGTCAAACTGGGTTCCTTGAGAATAAGACAGCCCCCTCTGACATTAGGAAATCCCCTTTATGGGAAGCTTATGTGATTACTCAAAAAGGGTGGGAATGGGCCTGGCTGTTGGCTTAAGCATGTTGCAGGTGGTCGCCTGGGTGTGCATGTGCAATTGCTGTTACATGCTATGACATATATGGCATGTCTTATTAGCATCTTAATTCTCTACCCAGGGGTGTGTTTTTTACTATTATAATGAGCACAGGTCAACCCAAGGACACTAATCATGGGTTTCTGTGCTTGTGAAAATTTGGGGATTTTTTCCCTTCTGCTCTTCATCTTCTCTGCTGCAGGATGTTCTAACCAAAACTACAGATGCAGTTTGTGCACTCTCAAACAGTTTATTTTCTCCACCTGTTTGGCAAGTTTGTTTCCCTTCAAGTGGGGTTATGACCATCTTTTCTAACCTATCTCTGTGCCAGATATGTCTGTAATTCCTTTCTGAAGTATTGGAGGAAGGAAACAAAACTAAGTTTCTTGATTATCCACATCACATGCTTAAAATTCCAGTGCGCCATTAGATCCTAGAATAGGTCAGAGTGAGAGTTCCTAGGAAAATGGAATAATTAAGCAGCAAAGCCCAGGCATATGCCATTTAATAAAGCTACAAAAAATCCTAAGATTCTGAAAGTAGAAGAAAAATGGTTGGCATAAGACTTACTCTCCTGCTTTTTAAAATGATCCTCGCATTTTAATATATTCTGAAATTAAATGTTTCAATGACTTCTGCATATTAACCATCAGTCTGGGGCAAATTGTGTGCTTTTCCCATGTTTTGTCCTCCCAGCTCCTGAGAGCAATTACATTGGCTCAAGTATTTGAAAAATCACTGAAATTAAGAAATGTCAGTCCCTCCTATTCTTCAGTAGGCAAATAAGAAATATAGGATCAGATCCATCTCTCCCCATACGCACATCTCATGAGAATCATAATCAGAAGGATGCTTCCAAAGTCTTTAATCTGAGCAAGGGGTCCTAGTAGGGTGACGGAAGTGTCCACTGGCGTCGGTCTGTGACAGCCTGATGTCTCTGTCCACAGCAGGGATGAATCTGGACACCAGATGGGGCTGTGACCTGGTATGCCCCATCCTCCTCCGCCAGAACAGGATGGGTGCCACCATATGCAGTTTTAAAGTAAATTGAAAACCAGTTAGTTTTACAAATATTTGAGAATTGTGGACTATCTCTTGAATCAACATAATTTTGCAAAGCCATAGTTAACAGGATTGAGTTGCTGTACAAGTGCTTCTCACTGGTCCAGAATCAATTTGTGTCCAAAATGCTGCTTGATGTTGATGCAGGAGACAGCATTTCATTAGGCCAGAAGGAAATGCTGCAGGTGGTATCATGTATATATAGATTTAAATCATAAGAATTAGAGAAAGATGAAATAGGAAACATTGATATGGGAAAAAAATAGAAGGAGGTGACAGGCAAGAGAGGGAAGCAAATATGTTTTTTAAGAGGATCTGTTTTTGTTGGAGGTATAAATAGCCTCCCAAAACTATGCCTGTGACCACAGGTTCCTGACAACCGGTTAGGCAACACAAGCATCTGAGTGGAGAAACAAGCCATGTATCCTAATCTGAGATTAACTGAACAGTAATGCCTTGGGCAAGTTACTTACTTTCTGTGTATTTTTCATCCATAATCCCAAGATAACAAATATTTGCAATGTAGAATGAAAATAAAGTTCTAGATTTTGTGACTCACCATGATGGTATCCAGCCAAAATTAATAGTTGTGATTTTCTCAGCTCTATTGTTTCTTCTCCTTTTTTCTTTCCCATTAGGTTTTGAAAACTACCCACTTATTTTTCTTAGTAACACCAAAAACTTAATTTCAAATTGGAGTCAACCCCTAAAGCAAGCCAACCAATAACCAACAAAATATACCAGAATTGTTCAGAATATGTCATAACATTCATTTATGAATTTCTTCAGGCTCAAGCATTTTGGTCAAAGAATTCGGACGCAAATTATATTAATAAGTACTATGTCCTAGGTTATATATCCACAGCCTGACTTGGGTTTAGTCCAACCTTGCTAGATAGGTGTTATTTATCTCATTTCACAGATAAAGAAAGCATTTTGGTGGGCTTAATGGCCTGCATTCTTACTGCTAGTACGTGTTGGAATTGTGATCCAAACCCACATCTGTCTAACTTGAACCTTCTTTCTGTGTCAAACCTTCTTCCCTTAATCCCTGATACCACTTCCCAATGGGAAGGAGTATTCTTCGAAGAATCGATTTGGGAACTTCCTTAGAAAAATGTAGTAACTTCCGGTAAACTTGCTCTTAAGAGACATGTATTATATGATTAACAGGTTGGACTTACTAGTTATGTGATCTAGGGCAAGTTTCTTAACTGCACCTAAGTTTCCTCATCTGTAAAATTAGGTTAATAATGGTAACCTCACAACAACAAATGAAGCAATAAAACAGAATAGAACATTCGGAAATATACTACCCATGTCTGCTCACCTCTTTTGGGACAGTCACTTCAATAAATGGGACTCAGTTAACTGGAGAGCAATACGGAAAAAAAAATCACTTAATCTCTACTTTATACCATACCTCAAAGTCAATTCCAAATGGACTGAAGATTTCAATATGAAATACAAAGCAGTAAAGTTTTTAATAAGAATATTTAATACCTTGGAATAAGCAAATATTTCTGATTTATTTATTTTTTTATTTTATATTCAGGAGGTACAGGTGCTTGCTTGTTACATGAGAATGTTGTGTACTGTTGGGGATTGGGCTTCTAATATACCCATTAGCCAAATAGCGAACATTGTACCCAACAGGTAATTTTTCAACCCTCATTTCCCTCCTACACTCCCCACTTTTGGAGTCATTAGGTCTATTGTTTTCATCTTTATGTCCATGTGTACCCACTGTTTAGCTCTCATTTATATGTGAGAACCTGTGGTATTTGGTTTTCTGCTTCTGAGTTATGATAATCGCCTTAAACTCACCATCTTACTGCAAAGGACATGATTCCATTCTTTGTATGGCTGCAGAGTATTCCATGGTGTATATCTAGCACATGTTCTTTACCCAGTCAGCTATCGATGGACACTTAAGTTGATTCCATGACTTTGCTATTGTGAATAATGCAATGATGAACATATGAGTACAGGTATCTTTTTGATATAATAATTTCTTTTCCTTTGGGTAGATACCTAGTAGTGGATTTTTAGTTCTTTGAGAAATCTCCATACTTTTTTCCATGGGGATGAACTAATTTATATTCCCACCAACAATGTATAAGTATTTCCTTTTCTCTGCATTCGTGCCAGCATCTGTTGTTTTTTGACTTTTTAGTAATAGCCATTCTGACTGGTATAAGACGATATCTCATTGTGGTTTTCATTTGCATTTCTCTGATGGTTAGTGATGTTGAGCACTTTTTCATATTTGTTGGCTTCTTTTAAGTAAACATTTCTTTTTTTTCCAACTTTTATTTCAGGTTCTGGGGTACATGTGCAGGTGTGTTACATGGATAAATTGCATGTCTCTGGGATTTCGTGTACAAATGATCCTGTCATGCAGGTAGTGAGCACAGTACCCAATAGTTTTCCAACCCTTGCCCCCCTCCCTACCTCCTCACTCTAGTAGTCCACTGTGTCTGTCGTTCTCATCTTTGCATCTGTGTGTTTTCAATCTGTACTCAATCTGTAGCTCCCACTTAGAAGTAAGAACATGTGGTATTTGGTTTTCTGTTCCTGTGTTAATTCACTAAGAGGATGGCCTCCACCTGCATCCATGTTTCTATAAACAATAAGGTTTCATTCTTTTTTATGACTGCATAGTATTCATGGTATACATGTATCACATTTTCTTTATCCAGTCCATCATTGATTCCACCTAAGTTGATTCCTTCTTTGCTATTGTGAATAGTGCTGTGATGAACTTGCATGTGCACGTGTCTTTTTGGTAGAACAATTTTTTAAATATATGCCCAGTAATGGGGTTGCTGGGTTGAATGGTAGTTCTAAGTTCTTTGAGAAATCTCCAAACTGCTTTCTATAGTGGTTGAACTAATTTACATTACCATCAATAGTGTATAAGCATTCCCTTTTCTCTGCAACCTCACCAATGTGTGCTATTTTTTGACTTTTTCATAATAGCCATTCTGACTGGCTATTGGTGTGAGATGGTATCTCATCAAGGTTTTGCTTTTAAGCAAATATTTCTTATTCTTAAACAGAAGAGGAAAGTGCTATAATACAGGAAAAAACTGACAAATAGCTCTATAACATAAATAAGACTATAAGATTAAGATCATGAAAGGCATGGTTAGCAGACTGAACAGGTAATCCACAGAATAGAAGAAGATTTTTGCAATATATATATAACTGTTTCAAATCCAAAGTCTATAGCACTGTTTAAAAGCATACTGTTATGAAATTTAAGTAAATTAAGGCAAGTTTAGAGTAGCATTTGGCACATAATATGCATTCACTCTATATGTGCTATTATTATTATTACTAATCAGAACAAAGGTCTAGGACCCTCCTGTTTTGAATTTCTGTTATATTGCCAGCCTTTGTGTGTCAGGTTTTTGGTTTGGAAAACATAATCCTATAGTAACAAGACACTAGGAAGGCAAATCTATAGACTAGAATTCAAAATACAGGATTGATTTAACAACAGGATTTGTTTTCCTGATTTAACAACAGGAAAAATAACATGTTTTTGCAATATTTCAGTATTTATTATTGCTACCTACCTCTATGTGCTGACAAGCTGTAAAGTAAGGAGTTATGTTAAAATCTGAATTCAGCTCAAAGAGCAAAGCATAAGGACCTCATGCCTACTCCTGCATCCTTTCCACTGGCATCACGACCATCTCCCAGATCTCTCGGTCCTATAGGACCTCCAAGCCCCACAGAGCCTGCCATCCAGGAAGCTCTTCCATGAGGCCTCACCCTCAAGCCAGTCTGAAACTAACTGCTTTCAGAGGCACCAGAGTCTCCCCATATACTTTATATTTGACAGGACCTCTAAGTTCTCATATCCACCAAAGGTCTTCGAGGACTGATTCTCTTATAGTCTTGTTCTAGTCCTGCAGTCCTCATAAGCCATCTGCTATTATCAGCACTCTCTGCTCCAAGTACTTCCTTAACTCAAATGACTTCCATTTCTATGTGAAAACTCCTCCAGAATGCTACCTTCTTGAGCTCATGATCACTCTTTCCTCTTCAACTACCCACTCTCATGGCCTTGTCTTAAATTTTGTCATCACCTGATGAGCAACTGTTCCTCTGAAGTAATAAATTTAGGCATCCCATTCTTAAACCACAAGCTCACATTCTTCCAATTGTCAATTACTCATCCATCCAAAATTTATATATTAAAGTCCTAAGTCCTAGTACCTCAGAATATGACTATATTTGGAGATAAGGCCTTTAAAGGTGTAAATTAAGATAAAATAAGGTCACACGGGTAGGTCCTAATCCAATATGATGGATATCCTTATAAGAAGAGGACATTAGGAGATAGACGTGTGTGTGTACAGAGACTGTGTGAGGACACAGTGATAAGGCAGCCCTGCCAGCCAGAGGGGCACCTGAGAAGAAGGTAAACCTGCTGACCTTTGATCTTGAACTTCTGGCATCCAGAATTTTGAGAAAATAAATTTCTGTTGTTTAAGTCACCCACCCTGTAGTATTTGTTACAGCAAATTTAGCAAACTAATAAAACCACCTTCCATAGTTCCTTCTCTTTCAGTCTGATTTGTGTTCCATGATGCATGTACCACTCTTTCTGCTTTCTTGTTCCATCATCCTTCCAGTTTGCTGGCTGGGCAAAATCTCAACCTCACATGAACATAACATTTGATCTTGTCTAGGCCTGCATTTAAGCAGCTGTATGTGGTTGGAGAAGTTCACAACAGCACGTTAACTGATGAAACGTTAAGGTCATATCTGAAATCTCAACCAGACATGCTACTTCCCTGGTTAGGTTTCTTTCCCTATCCATAGACATCCTACCCTTCCTCCTCTTCTCTTGCTCTTGACAAATTATCTTGCCTCCTTCTTCTCAATGAAAAAGGAGCCATCATACAACAATTTACTCAACCTCCTACCATCAAATCAACGCATGGCTCTGCTCTACACCCATCTTCTCTTCCTTCCCACATGTAACAAAAGCGGTATTTCAGGCTAACCCTTCCACTTCTGCTGTAGATCACATGCTTTCCCTCTACCTCAGGAACTTGCTTCTTCTGATGATCCCCTCTATCCCATATCTTCAACCTCTTCCTCTATGTAACTCCTTCTGAGCATCATTTAAATATGAGCAAGTGTATTTCAATAAAATCAAATCTAAAATCTAACCTTCATTCCATGTGGTACATTGATTGCAAAAAATGGCCCCAATTTTTTTTTTAAATAATTTCAACTTTTATTTTTTTTATTTTTAATTTTCATGGGGACATAGTAGTTATTAATGGGGTACATCAGATATTTTGATACAGGCATACAATGTGTAATAATTACACCAGAGTAAATGGGGTATCATCAACTTTTATTTTGGACTCAGGGGGTACATGCGCAGGTTTGTTAGATGGGTATATTGTGTGATGCTGAGGTTTGGCATATGAATGATTCTGTCACTCAAGTAGTGAGCATAGTACCCAGTAGTAGTATTTTACCCCTTGGCCCCTCCCCACCCACACTAGTAGTCCCCAGTGTCCATTGTTCCCATCTTTATTTCCATGTGTACCCAAATGTTTAGCTCCTATTTCCAAGGAAGAACATGCAGTATTTGGTTTTCCATTCCTACACTAATTTGCTTAGGGTGATGGCCTCCAGCTGCATCCATGCTTCTGCCAAGGACATGATTTCGTTCTTTTTATGGCTTCATTGTATTCTGTGGTATATATGTACCACATTTTATTGATTATCCAGTCCACTGTAGATGGACACCTAATAGATTCCATGTCTTTGCTATTGTGAATAGTGCTGCAATGAACATATGAGTGTGTGTGCCTTTTTTATACAGTGATTTATTTGCCTTTGGATATATACCGAGTAAAGGAATTGCCGAGCCAAATGGTAGTTCTGTTTTAGTTCCTTGAGAAATCACAGTGGTTGAACTGATTTACATTTCCACAAGCAGTGTATAAGCATTCCCTTTTCTCCATAGCTTCACCAGCATCTGTTGTTTTTTGTCATTTTAATAATAGTTATTCTGACTTGTGTGAGATGGTATCTCATTAATTTTGATTTGCATTTCTCTGATAATAAGTGATGTTGAGCATTTTTTCAAATGTTTGTTGACCACGTGTATGCCTTCTTTTGAGAAGTGTCTGTTCATTTCCTTTGCCCATTTTTTAACTTGTTTTGTGCTTTTTAAGTTCCTTATAGATTCTGGATATTAGAACTTTGTTAGATGCTTAGTTTGCAAGTATTTTCTCCCATTCTGTAGGTTTCTGTTTACTCTGGTAATAGTTTATTTTGCTGGGCAGAAGCTCTTTAATTAGGTCCCACTTGTCAATTTTCATTTTTGTTGTAATTGCTTTCGAGGACTTAGTCATAAACTCTTTGCCAAGGCCAATGTCCAGAATGGTCTTTCCTTGGTTTTCTTCTAGGATTTTTATAGTTTGAGGTCTTACATTTAAATCTATCTTGAATTAATTTTTATATATGGTGAAAGGTAAGGGTCCAGTTTTATTCTTCTGCATATTCTTCAGTTTTATCCTTCTGGCTAACCAGTTATTCAAGCATCATTTATTGAATATGGAATCCTTTCCCCATAGCTTATTTTTGTTGATTTTATTGAAGATCAGATGGTTGTAGGTGTGTGGCTTTATTTCTAGATTCTGTACTCTGTTCCATTGGTCTGTGTATCTGTTTTTGTATGAGTACCATGCTGTTTAGGTTACTGTAGCCTTATAGTAGTTTCAAGTCTGGTAATGTGATGCCTCCAGCTTTGTTCTTCTTGCTTAGGATTGCTATGGCTATTCAGGCTCTCTTTTTGTTTGTTTGTTTCATATGAATTTTAGAATAGTTTTTTCTAATTATGTGAAAAATGATGTTGGTAGTTTGGTGGCAATCTGTAGATTGCTTTGGGCAGTATGGCCGTTTTAGCAATATTAATTCTTTTAATCCATTAGCATGGAATATTTTTCCATTTCTTTGTGCCATCTCTGCTTTCTGTCAGCACTGTTTTGTAGTACTCCTTGTGAAGATCTTTCTACCCCTTCGTTAGATGTATTCCAGGTATTTTACTTTGTAGTTATTATAAATAGGATTGTGTTCTTGATTTGGCTCTCAGCTAGAATGTTATTGGTGTATAGAAATGCTACTGATTTTTGCACATTGATTTTGTATCCTGAAACTTTGCCAAAGTTGTTTATCAGGTCTAAGAGCCTTTTGGTGGAGTCTTTAGGGTTTTCTAGGTATCATATCATCAGTGAAGAAAGATAATTTGACTTCTTTTCTCATTTGGATGCCTTTTACTTCTTTCTCTTGCCTGACTGCTCTAGCTAGGACTTTCCTTATTCTTTACATCTACTTATGTGCTTTACAATGAGACTGTGAGTTTCTCCTACCAAGAGGTCAATCCCCTTCTCTTTAAGCTGAATTTTGGCTGACTTTGTGACTTGCTTTGGACAGGCTATGACAGGGTGATGTGCCAATTCATGATGAGGCCTCAAGAGTTATTGCAGACTTCTGCTCTCTTCTAGAACCCTGCCATTGCCTTGTGAACTAGCTTGCTGGATTATGAGAGAAACATGGCCCAGTTACCTCAAACAGCCAAGCCAATAAAAAAATCAACTTCCAAAACTCTGAGTAGGCTCATCCTAGATTAGCCAGTTCTTAGCTGACTCCAAATGCATGAATGAGCATAGCCAGGCCCAGATTAACCGAAACAACCAGCTCATTCATAGACATTTGAGGGATAATAAATGCTGATTGTTTCAAACCACTGAGTTTTGAAGCCATTTGTTATACAGCAATAGCTGATACAATGGATGTCTATTTTCATCTAATCCAATCTTTTGCCTCTTAATTCCCAGCTAAATTAATTGAAATAACATACTATTCTTTGCTTTCTTCACTTCTTTACTTCCTATTCACTCCCTTAAGTATCTTAGTCTTGCACCAGCCCTAACACTCCTCTAAGACTGTTTTTGCTAAGGTCTCTGTATCTGTCCTGTTGTTCAATTAAGTAGACACTTTTGATATAAATCTTACCAAACCTTTTATTAGCATTATCGCAATTGACTCTCCTGCTTTGGCTTTTGTGCTGAGGCAGAATACTGTTCTGACTCTCAAGTCACTCCCTCTGGGGATCCTCGACAGACTTCTCTTTGATTTTCAATGCGCTGCCATTACTTTACTGTTAATTGGGAAATGTGCCCTAGGGTTCTCTTTCCACTTTACACACCTTTCCTGGGAGATCTCATTCATTCATTTTCTTTCATAAAACTTCTATCTCTTTTACAATTTGATTTCTATTAGAAAAGAAAAAAGGCACATTATTTAATGACCACATGAGAATCACCATGCTGTGTTGTCCACCAAATTTGACTACTTCATAGGTGGTTAAGAAATAGTACATATTAAACAAGAAAATGTGAGAAAATTAAATAAATTTTCCTTGGCTTGTTAAAATTAGGTACACTTTTAGGTCACGCAAATTGTTTCTACATGATGATCATGACTAGAAATAACATTTGTTTATTTCATGAAAGTCTGAATGTGGTTAAGAGAAATAACTTGAAAATCCTGCCCAAATGTTGATTTGATAGTCCTTACATTATTGTTGTTTTTGTTTTCATTGAGACAGGGTCTCGCTCTGTTGCCCAGGCTGGAGCGCAATGGTGTGATCTCGGCTCACTCCAATCTCCGCCTCCCGGGTTCAAGCAGTTCTCCTGCCTCAGCCTCCAGAGTAGCTGGAATTACAGGTGCGCACCACCACACCCAGCTAATTTTTTGTATTTTTAGTAGAGACAGGTTTCACCATGGTAGCATGAGCTACCATGCCCGGCCCATTATTATTTTTTGGTAATAAAAGTTTAAAAAATTGTCCATCCCAATATTCTTGAAAACCATATCAAACAAACTCTTGTTTGAGCTTTCCAGTGTTCCTGGTGAAGTAAATTGTGCTAAGGTACATAGGAAAACCTGCTAACCTGGCCCAGGTCAGGAGTGTGCTCTGACCTAAATAAAATTCTTGGGACTGCTTGATATTGTTATTATTGATATCTAAACTTTCCAGCTCACTGTGTCAAGATTTTCTTGATCCTTTCCCATATACAACAGCCTGTTCAGTGAGCTCCTTGGCTTTCCTGAAAATATAACCTCTTAGCAGGGAATGATGAGGCCATAGCAATCAGCTCAGTGACTCCTCATTGGCTGCCTTATCACTGATTTGCACTTAGACCAAGTACTTTGTACTAGTAATTGCAACTTCCCATCTTTTTTTCCCCCTAAGCAAGATCCTGATTGATCTCTAATCTGTGTTTTTTATACTTATACCTGCATTACTGCCGGGTACTTTCAGGCTCACCTTGACACACAGATGACATATCCTTTCTCTGAGGCCATCCATAATCATTTGCAAACTCTGGGGAAGGGAAAAAATGTAGACTTGCACACCATCTGGGCATAACCTCTTACCTTGGTAAATATACCTTTATAATGACTAGGAAGACCTGGTTTGAATTTAGAATTCTTAGACTCTAAGAATTAGAGTTCCATCCAAATGTAGTCACATGGGGAGAGATGACCCCAGCTCCAGGCTAAGGTCCAAGCCCTTCTCTTTTCTACTATATTCTGTACTTACCCATACAGAGCCATGCGCATGCATAGGTAGATAGTCATCACCTCTGTGTGTGCTATCCACAGTCCTTGCAACACTGCCATTTGGCCACTTAAGGCCAGAACAGGCTCTGGAAACAAGCTTCGGGCCGTTTGAACAGAAAATTCTAAGATTCCAGACACCCAGTGTATGATGTAGAAGGAGGATATAATAATTATTTGTGCCCTCTTTTTCTCCTCTGCTCAGCTTCACCAGAGATGTGTCAATTTTATTAGTCTTTTCAAAGAATCAGCTTCGCTGATCATATGTATTCGTGTTTTCTATTTCATTGAATTATGTTCTTTATTTTCTTCATTTTGCTTTTTAGAATTATTCTTGCTGATGCTTTTCTAATCTCATTATTTTCTTTTTTTAAATTTATTTTCCTTTTTAAATTTTTTAGAGATAAGGTCATGCTCTGTTACCCAGGCTGGAATACATTGGCATGATCATGGCTCACTGCAGCCTCAGCCTCGAACTTGTAGGCTCAAGCAATCCTCCCACCTTAGCCTCCAGGGTAGCCAGGACTACAAGTGTGTGCCACCACACCTGACTTCTTATTAATTTTCAGCCTTTTCTATTACACACATTTACAACTTAAACTATCCTTTTAAGCACTCCTTCAATTATATCTCTCTAGGTATATAGTATTTTCTAATTTGTATTTGAATTTTTAATGACTCACGAATATTTTAGAAATGTATTTCTTCATTTATATATGAGGATATTTTAATGAACTTTTTGTTGATTTCTAGTTTAACTACACTGTTATCAGAGAAAACCCTTTGCCTTTGAAATTTGTTGAAACTTTGCTTTTTATGGCCCAGTATATGGTCACATTTTGTAAATATTTCATTTATACATGAAGAGAATATATATTCTGCAGCTGTTAGGCACAGTGTTCAATATACTTCCATTTCATCAAATTACTTAATCATGTTATTCAAATATTCTATTACCTTAAAGATTTGTATGTGTTATTCTTTCAGTTACAAAGAGAGAAATCTCCCACTGCGATTTTGGCTCCATCCATTTCTCCTTATAGTTCAGTCCATTTCGCTTTACATCTTTTGAGGTTATATTATTAGGTACATACAAGTTTAAATTATTATATCTTCTTGGTGTATCAAGTCTTTTATCATTATGAAGTGAAATCTTTATCTCCAATAATGCTCTTTTGCCTTCATATCACTTTGTCTAACTTTAACATAACTATACCAACATTTATTTGATTAGTATTAGCATGTTGTATTTTGTCCATATTTTTATTTTTACTCTTCCTGTTTGCCTGTTTTAGATTTGTCTCTGGTAAAAGAATGTATAGTTAGATATTTTTATCCAATCTATTACTCTTTGCCTCTTAGTTGCAATGCTTGGTCTGAATACATTTAATATAATTATGAATATGTTTTGGTTTAAATCCAACACTTTGTGTTGGGCTTTTTATTTATCTGATAGGACTAACATTTTGTTTTACTTACTTTCTTTTTTTGTACTAATTAAATACTTTTATCTTTTTCCTTTTTTTTCCATCTACTAGATTTGAAGCTATGTCCTCTGTTTCTATTCTTGTATTGATTTTCCTAGAAAATTCCACATGCATATTTCACATATCAAAATCTAAAGTTAACCAACATCTTCATCCTCAGACCAGAACATTAGAATATCTTATCTCCTTTTACTCACTTTGGATTTATACATTACCATTGTTTTGCATTTTAATTCTTTTTAAAACATCATGTTGTTATTATTATTATTTTATTTGGGCAATGTTCATTTATTTTTACCTACATATTTATCAATTTATTTGTCCCTTATTCTTTTAGGTTTTTCACTAGGGATCATTTTCCTTCTGCCTAAAGAACTTTTTTTTATAACTTATTTAGAGTTTTCTAGAGTTGACCTCACTCTTTTTCATCAGTAAATGTCTATTTCACCCTCATGCCATGAAATACAATTCTAGGTTGGCAATTACTTTCTTCCAAAACATGAAAGACATTCCTTCACTGTCCTTTAGTTTCCACTGATTTTATAAAGAAGCCAGTTGTACATCTAACTGCTCCTGCTTAGAGGTAATCTCTGTCTGATTTTAAACTTTGCTCTTGTCTTTAGTATTCTATAGTTTCATATTATATATATGAGTGTAGATTTTTAAAATTTATCCTACTTAAGATTCACTGGGATTCTTGAACTTTTAAATTGGTAACTTTTATCAGTTCTGAAAAATTTCACATGGTATCACATTTTTAAAATTGTCTATGCCTCATGCCCCTTTCTTTCCTTCTCAATCTAAAATTCCAATTAATCTCAGACTGCTCACTCTAACTTCCATGTCTCTTAACTTTTTATTTTTAATCTCTTCATCTTTTCTCTTGCTGCATGCTAGGGAAGGTCTTCTGAATGATCTTCCAGTTTTCTCTCTTCTACTACACATAATCGGCTGTTAATCTATGTGTTACTTATTTTAAAATCAACTTCATGAGGTATAATGTACACATAAAAAATGCACTCACTTCAAGTACATAGTTTTATATAAGTTTTGGCAAATAAAGATGCAGAATATTATAATATAAATGAGTACGTCCATTCCAGCATTGTTATGCTTATTCTTTGCCTTGTATATTTTTCTCATCTTTTTACTCTGAACATATTTCTCTTTCTATATTTAAAGTGCATTTGTGGGCCAACTGCTGTGATTCATGCCTATAATCCCAGCATTTTGGAAAGCCAAGGAGAGAGTATAGCTTGAGGCCAGGAGTTTGAGACTAGCCTGGGCAACATAATGAGACTTGATCTCTACAAAAAAATTAAAAATTAGTTGGACATGGTAGTACACGCCTGTAGTCTCAGTTACTTGGGAGGCTGAGGTGGGAGGATTGCTTGAGCCCAGGAGCTTGGAGGCTGCAATGTGCTATATTGTACTACTGCACTCCAGTTGGGTGACAGAGTGAGACCCTATCTTAAAAAAAAAAAAAAAAAAAAAAAAAAAAAACGTAAAAATAAAGGTGCAGGTGCATTTCTTAATTTCTTATATTCATGACATTCATGTTTCTTAATTACATATAGTTTAGTCTTGCTTTTTAAAATCCAGCCTGACATTCTCTGTCTTATGAGTATTTAATCTACTTGTATTTAATATAATTATCTGTTAGTTTGATGTATGGCTGTCCTTTTACTATTTATGTTCTCATTATTCTTATTTTGTAGAGACAGGGTCTGGATTGTAAGTGGGAGCCACTGCACCTGGCCTATTGTCTCATTATTTGTCTTGCCTGGTTTTTGTTCATATTTTTTCTTCTTTTCCTGCCTCCTTTTGTATTAATGAAATAATTTTTAGTATGCCAGGGTAATCCTCTAATGACTTTTTAGTTCTATTTCTTTGTATTATTTTTAATAGTTGTTCTAGTGATAATATGCATTTTTAGTTTATCTCAATCTACTTATAGTTAATATTGAATTATTTCAGATAAAATACAGAAAATTTACAACAATACAGTTTCATTTACCTCCATCCACCTTCTTTGTGCTATTTTGTCATATATATTACATCTATGTAGATCTAAATTCCAAAATTACAGAGAAATAACTTTTGTATTGTTTCACATCATCTGTCTTTTAAATGCATTAAGAAAAGTAATTGAATTTTTTTTCCAAAATGTGAGAAATTAGCATCTAGTGGATAGAAGCTAGGGACAATGTTAAACATCTATAATACACAAGACATTCCCCCCAACAACAAAGAATTAGGCAGCCAAAATGTCAACAGTAACAAGGCTAAGAAACCCTGCATTAAACTGTTGCAATCTGCTGGAAGGTTAAACAGTTTTTCTTACAAACCTGTCAATATATCTTATATATGCTGCTTTTCATTTTTAGTCAAGTATAATGAGATTAGGCAAATTGAGTTATTACAGTGCAAGATCAAATTGCAGGTGCACAACCAAAAGAAAATGGGCAGGAGAAATGACTTTGGCCAAGAAATACACACACACACACCCCTTTCGCCTGAAGAGCTATATGTGTGTTGGCGGGGGGCATTCTCTTTTGTGTGATATACTTGCTGAATTTGCAAGAGCAGAACCACATTATGCTATTTTATTAAGAATCCCTTAATAAAGTAACTAGAAACAGCAAAATAAAATAAAATGTGAGAAATTAGAAAATACAAAAGCCCTACCTATTAAAAGTTATATGATGTTGTTTGTATTAAGAGAAAAATAAAAGTTTCTCATGATGGAAGTAGAAACTTAATAAAAAAGCATACAGAATATAATGAAAATCTACTCAAGGCTTTTAATATGTCCATTATTATCTTGTGTTTGGTGGCTCAGGAAATCAAATTATAAAATCCAAGATCCTGTACTAATTAATTTGTATATTACTTTTACCTACATAGTTACCATTTCTGGTGTTCTTTGTTCCTTCCAGTAGATCCAAATTACCATCTGGTATAATTTTCCTTTAGGTAAAAAACTTCCTATACCATTTTTTATAGTACATATCTACTGGAAAATAATTATCTTCAGTTGTTTTTTGTGTCTCTTTTTAAATCTTCATTTTAAAAGAAGAGTTTTATTCACTGGTATCGAATTCCATTTTGACAGATATTTGTCATTCAGCATTTTGAAAACGTGAAAATGTCTTCTGGCCTCCATTGTTTTTTACAGGAAGTCAGTTGATAATCACATTTGTTGGTCCCCTGAATGTAATGTGTCATTTTTCTTTTTGTTGCTTCTCAGATTTTCCGTTCATTCTTGGATTTTAGCAGTTTGACAATGATGTGGCTATGTATGTTTTGGTTTTTTGGTTTTTGTTTACTTAGCATTCACCCTGCTTGAGATCCTTAGATCCTTGGATGACTTAATGTTTTTCATCTAATTTGAGATTATCTTTATGTTTTCAAATATAGACTATTTTTCATCATCCACAAGCTCCTTCATGTCGCTTTGCAGTCATTGTTTTTTTGGTAGAAGGGTCTCCTATTAAACTCTTCATTTCGTGTGATCCTGAGCTTTAAATTTTGCCTTTTTTATATTCAGAAGCTATTAAAACTAAAGTTCAAGACATTCTGAAATAACAAGTATTTGGTGGCAAAATAAGCTCTAGTGTCCTACTACTTGTTCTAATTTCCCATTTTCCCTTAGATTTTAGCCTTGGAACCCCTTAATATCTCATTGGCTAGCTTTAATAATTTTTTTAAGATTTCAGAGATCTTTTAAGAAATGTATTCAACTTTCTTCAAGAAATTAGTTGTTTTCATCATAAGGATTTGCCCAAATAAAGTAGTCCTCCATATCGCTAGGAATGGAAGTCTCTAATTTTAAACTGATTCAAAATTTTTTATTAATAAGAATCTATATTTACTAAAGTACTCATTCTAAACATTCTTTCTAAAATGAAGAGAATCTAGAGAATTACAAAAGCCCTCCCTCTTAAAGGTGATACAGTATTGTTTGAATTAGAATGAAAATAAAGATTTCTTCCATTGTGGAAGTAGAAACTAAAGAAAACATACAGAAAATACCAGAAAATGACTCAAGCCCTTTAATATGTTCACGTCTATTTTATATTATAGTTGATGGTTCAGGAAATCAAATGATACCATTGAATTTCCTATAGTAATTGATTTGAGAGATCTTTCTCAAAATAAAATAATGAAAAATTCACTCATTTTGGAAACTCATTTAAGCTCTAGGTTAAACAAAAATAAGCTGAAGGAGGGGCAGTATTTGTACTGGGAAAAGGGCTTCAGAGAGATATTCATTAATTTGAACTAACAGTTCTGGGAAAAGGCAGATAGCAAATATATCATGAGAAAAACTTTCCCAATTGTTATACCAACATTCCACTTAAAAATTATTTGCCAGAGCCTTTTGATACTGGAAGTATAAGTATTATCTATAGGGTCAAGTTTTAAAGCTTTATTATCTTAAGATATTTAAAATTATTTTTCTTTATCAAACAAATCAGATAAATTAGTTGCAAGATGATTTTAGCAGACATGAATTAAGAAACCTGACTTTCACTTCTTAATACCAGAATGCTTTTTTCCATGTAGTGATGGATCTTGACTCAAATGAATTATAACGTCCACGCTAGCAAAAAACAATGTATATGAGCTTTCAGTTAGTATTTGGCCATACCAGGCAGTGTAGGGAAGTGACTGATCTCCTTCTTGTCCCTGGTGCATGAACCCTGACTTAAAATACCTGTTACAGTCTCCTTTGAATGACACAGCTCCCTTTGTCATTAAGCAAATCAATTCTTTCCCAGTGGGTGGGTTAATAATTGCAAGCCTCTCAATACCCAGAATATAGCTCTTTCTTTTTACGTCTATTCTAAGAAAAATGGCTGTTCATATTTTATTGCTATATTTCTGAAAATGTTCTCAGTCTCTAAGCGGCTCCAAGAAAGGGGAATACTGCAGGGTCCAACCTAAGCAGTTCCTCTCTCTTCTGGCTACCTCCTTTTTACACCAGCATTTCAGTCATTTCTCTCAGCCCAACTTCACTTCCCCAGGTTGCAGTTAGTTAACATCTTATTTGTGCTGTTAGTAAATACCACTGGAGCAAAACCATTTGGGAGTCAAACAAAAGGGGGCCATTTCTGGGGCAAAGATGAGGAAGACTTTATCAAAGATATGATATTTTAACTAAATCTTATATAGTATGTAGGAGACTGCCATGTGGAGAAGAGATAGAGGAAACAGCAGGTGCAAAGACACAAAGGCAAAAATACCAAAAACAAGCTCAACCTAATATGTTTGGGATTATTAAGCATATTAACCTAACATGTTTGGAATTATTCAGCTCCAGTTTCAGCTGGAGCTGAAACATAAAGTGTGGAGGGGATGCTGAAACAGGATGAAGGCTGGATTGTGAAAGGCATTATCAGCCCTGGTAAGGAAGTTGAGCCTCATCATGTAGGCAATGGGGGACAGGGGTAATACTTTAAAATAATCTGATATGTATCTTAGGAAGAATATTTCTAATCATTCTATGAGGTATTAATTGGCATGGCAACTAATAAAACTAAGGAGAACATTTAAAAATAGCAGAAGTCAACATACAGAGGAGGAAACAGATGTGAGAGATTTCTGAGGTCTAAATCTCAGTAAGTTACAGAAAGGGAGAGGATGGTAATGGCTGAAGGTAAGCTTGGGAAACTGGATACGTTGTGATGCCATTGACTAAGACAAGGACAATGAGAGTAAAGTTGGGGTTCAGAAGGACTTGGAATTATCATTGGAGTGATTCCAGCTGCTCTACGAGTTAAGTAGTATAAGGGGGAGGTGGAGATCTCCATCCATCTCTCCAAACCCCAGCTTCTCCCCTTAAGATTAGGAGATGCTAATATGATAATCAGATTCA
The DNA here is from genome assembly GCF_047675955.1 of Chlorocebus sabaeus. NCBI lineage: Eukaryota > Metazoa > Chordata > Mammalia > Primates > Cercopithecidae > Chlorocebus > Chlorocebus sabaeus. The sequence continues at coordinate 54,646,450 of NC_132924.1, read as the reverse complement.
GGTCACCAAAGGAGACACATTCACCTCTAGGTAGGGGCAGTGTGAATTAAAATGCCAAGCTCATAAGAGATCTTCAGTCTCTGGTGAGTTCTAGCACACGCTTACTCACTCACTCTCTCTCTCCTCCTACAAGCTACTTTAAAAACATTTAAAAGCTTTATCGAGATATAAATGACATATAATAAACTGCATATATTTAAAACATACAGTTTAAGAAGTTTTGACATGCATGTATCTATTTATTTTCCGCTTTCTATTTCATTCATTTCTGCTCTGTTTTTTATTACTTATTTGCTCTTCTTTTCTCATTTCTTAAGGTGGACGCTTAAGTCATTGATTCGAGACCTTCTTTTCTAGTAGACATTTGGTGCTATAAATTTCCTTCTAAGTACTGCTTTAGCAGCATCCCACAATATTTTTTAAGGCACAATCATAGTTCACTGCACCTTGAAATCCTGGGCTCCAGTGAGCCTTCTGTCTCAGCTTCTCCAGTAGCTAGAACTACAGGCACGTGCCACCACACCCAGACAATTTTTTAAATTACTTTTTTAGAGATGGCATCTCACTATATTGCCCAGGCTGCTCTTGAGCTCCTGGTCTCAAGCAATCCTCCCTCCTCAGACTCCTAAATAGCTGAGATTATAGGCATGAGCCACAGTACCCAGCTACTAATTTTGATATGTTGTGTCCTTTTCAATAAATTCAAAACAGTTTAAAAATTCATCTATGGTTTATTTTTTGACATATGGACCCTAAAGTATTCTATATGGTTTAGAAATATTTCAGAGTTTTCTAAATATATTGTTTATAATTGATTTCCATTTTAAATCCATTGTGATAAGAGAAAATACTTTGTATGATTTGAGTTCTTTTAAGTTTATTAGCACCTATTTATGGCCCAGAATATGTAGTCTATCCAATACTTCATGAATCTTGAGGTTTTCCAGTCTGGCTGGTGTGACAAGCACTATTTCCAGCCCAGTATTAGCACCTGCTCCCTCTAATCCTTTCAGTTGGTTCTGTTAGTGGCTTTGGATAGTTTCCTCACTTGCATTCACTCCTCAGTACTTAACCAAATGCTCAAGGCGAACCCTCTGCAGATCTCCTAAGTTTTCTTTCTGTGAAATTCCTTTCTTTACAGTACTCTTCCCTCAGAATTCTAGCTGCCTTAGTCTTCCTGGACTCCAGTATTTCCCCCTCCATTCTGGGAAACTACAAGGCTCTGACTTGGTGTCCCCTCTGTGTGTGATGGCCTGGAAACTCTCTCAAAGCAGTAAGCTGGGGCCATTGTAGGGCTCACCTCACTTTCTTTCCTGCCTCTCAGGGATCACTGCTTTTCCTTGCCTGATTTACTATGTCTTGCAAAGCATCTTTTCATATATTTTACCTGTTTTTGGTTGTTTCAGGCATGAGAGAGAATTTGGTCCCTGTTACTTCATCTTGGTAAGCAAGGAAGTAAAGAAGAGAAAGAGAAAGGGAGAGAGGGAGAGAGTAAGGGAGGGAGTGAAGAAGGGAAAATTCCAAAGGGAAATGAATAGTGCTCTCAAAAAGAAGCAAATAGTTCAGTATAGCTGAATTGAAGAATACGTTTAAGGACATGGAGAGAGATAACCTGAAAATATAAGTGACAGAGAGGTCCTGAAAAACCTTGAATATGATGCTAAAAGGTTTGCCGTTTCTCTTAAAGAATATGAAGGGCCCTTAACACCCTTGAAGGAGGAAAATAATTGAATCAGAATTACTGTAACTCCACAGTACTGGGCAGATAAAGACTAGAGAAGAGGAAGTCAATTTGGAAGCCAGGCGCAATGACAGTCTCAGGGTGGAGAGGAACAGGAAGAAGTAAGATAGACCAGACCCACTGAGCAAGAGTTGTTTTTGTTTTGTTTTATTTTCCAGCAGGGAGATATTCTGGTTTTTGGTTTTTTTTTAAACAAACAAACAAACAAACAAAAAACAGCTGAAGGCAAGTCTGAGCAGTGATTTATTCTTAATGGAATCAGTTTGAGAAAAATCCCAAGTTGCAGATACTGGCAAACCATAGCACTCCTCATTAAGATGTACAGAAGAAAAGTATCCAAATGATACATTTAACATAATACCAACTGATATGCCGAGAAGGAAATAGCTGGAGCATTCCATTAGCATTGACAAATAATGTCAAGAAACTGAGTGTGAAGTTTAAGGGCAAATCTGAAGGGTGGTGAAAATAAAATTTAAGCCTCTAGTCAATTTCAGAGAAAAACAGAGAAAGTCTTTGCTGTCTATGCAATCCACAAGTCCCAGTTTACTTGTTAATTTAGAATGCTGACTATGCAATTTCTCAGTTTTGTTCTGCTGCCAAACTAGAGGGACATTTTGTCTTTTATTGATGTGGCAGCCATCCGAGGTGGAATCCATAAGAATATAAGAATTAGAACAAGGAACATGGTGGTTTGTTCTTCTCCCCCACTTTAGTCACCAAGAACATCCATACAAGCCAGAGGGCATGCTCAGAATTAGAGGATAGGATAGTAAAAGAGCCATGGAAACAGGAGAAGCTGCAGCAGCGGCCAGAATGAGAGGATATACTGACTGTCTTAAAATACTAACACAATTATTATGATTGGCTTCACAAGGTCAGAGTAGGAGGCCAGAAGCCACAGAAGACATCCAGTTCCAATTACAGCAGTGGGAGTCAGTGTTCTCTAAGAATGAGCTGCCCTTGGAAGAGACAATAACCTTCCTGAAACCCCAAGAATGCCCAGTTGCTTGGGATGTTTGTCTAAAGGTCACAATAGGAACAGAGGGGACATAGGATTGGAAGACTCTAAGATTTCTTGGTAATTCTAAGAGCCCATATTTTCTTAACTTGATTAAAACAGGCTTTAAGGATTCCTAATTTTTACAGTCTGGTGTGACTTTAAATGAATTAGTTCTGTAATGACTTTCATTAAATGAGTTCAATTTTTTGATTTATTGAATTCTTCTTAAATGTAAGGAACTAGGGATACAAAGATAAACAAGGCATGTCTTCGCTCGTAAGTAACTCAGAGAGCAGGCAGAGGACACAGCTGCTGTGGTAGATAGAATAATGGCCCCAAAGATGTCTGCTCCCTAAACTCTCCTGTATATATGCTATCTTACGTGGCAAAAGGGACTTTGTAGATGTAACTAAACTGAAGGACTTTGAGGTAGCAAGATTATTCTAGATTATTCAGGTGGGCCTAATCTAATCACATGAGTCCTTAAAAGCAGAAAATCTTTCCCAACTCTACTCAGAAAACCAGAAGGATGGCAGAATGTGAAGGACCCAACCTGCTGTTGCTGGCTTTAAAAATAGAGGAACTATGAGCCAAGGAATGTGGGTGGCCTTTAGATGTTGGGAAAGACAAGGAAATGAATTCTCCCTCAGATCCTCCAGGAGAAACACAGTCCTACGGACACCTTGATTTTAGCCCGGTGAGACCTTCATCAGACTTCTGACCTACAAAATTATAACATAACACACTGTTGTTGTTTAAGCCATCAAATCTGTAGTGATATGTTATAGCAGCGAAAGGAAATGAATGCAGATGTGCCTCAACTAAGAGCAAAGTAGCTCAGCCTGACATCAGTGTGCAGAATGGAGGCATAAGCCAAGGGCTTTGGGTCCTCAGTGTTGGGAGTGAGTGAACCTTGTAAGGGAAAGGAAAAAAGTCTCGGGACCTCCTCAAATTCTTATGCAAAAGAAAAGGTTAAGCCTGGGGCTGAGTCATTGCACTACTCTTCTTCCAAATGAATAGCTGTTACTAACATTGTACATCAGCCAGATCCCCACGGAAAGGTAAAAGGCATAAGACATCCAGAAAGCACTGGCCCCTACAGATCATTCATAGATAAATTCTTTCCTGGCCTCCCACAAGCAAGGACATGCCAATTGTAACTATAGGTCTACAATCCAAGTCTAGTTCCTAAACTGAAGTCTGTTCAATTCCACGCTGATAATATTGATTACAAGTTTATCTTCCCAGGTGCACGACAAAGACAAGAGATCAATCTTTTCTCCACTTGCCCAGAGATATCTACATAATTGGCTCTTGCTTCACTCTCTTTTTCTCTTCAGACTTTCAACTTGTCTTGTGTAAAATGTAGATCTGGGCACTAATGAAAGACACATGGGAAAATAACTATTTGTCTTACCGGCTAGCTGCCCCTCTTCCTACATGCCTTCCCCACTTTGCAGAAATGTATAAATACTAAACTTTCTGAAACCTCCTTCAAACGGGTGTTTTCCCTGGATTTGCCCTAAAGCTGGCTTAATAAACCTCGATCATTGAGACCCGTGCTTCAGCCACTCATTTTGGTTGCCACTCAATTGGTAGAGACGAGAGGGTACCACAAAGGAAGAGGTGTTCAGGTTGTCCTTGCAGTATTAAGATGTGGTCATTCAGGGAAGGAGGAGAAGGACATTGCAGACAAAGGGACAAACACCCAAGTCAACATTTACAACATGCTTCCATATCAGTTTTCTATGTGGGCAAAGTTGTGAAAAGCTTGAACAAGAAATGTAAGTACTTTTTCTCCTGTCAAAATAGCAGCCTAGATACTCTAAAGGGTTCTTCTACTTTCCAACAACAATATGGTGACCAATACCTATGTTTTAATGCACTGTGGGCATCCAGGAAATGAGAAAATACCCATAGCTCTCCATCCTACAACAAAAAATATGGTAAAGGCTATTTCTATAACTCATACCCATTTTCATGCTAAGGACAACTAAAGAAGATAAAGGGAAAAAAAATTTGTTTTGAGATGGGTTCTTGGTGTCACTCTGACTGCAACCTTGACCTCCTGAACTTAAGTGATCCTCCCACCTCAGCCTCCCAAGTAGCTGGGACTACCAGCACCCATCATGATGTCTGGCTAATTTTTAAATTTTTTTGTAGAGATGGAGCTTTCCCATGTTGCCCAGGCTGGACTGAAACTTCTGGGCTCAAGCGATCTGCCCACCTTAGTCTCCCAAAGTGCTGCAATTACAGGCATGAGCCATGGCAACTGCCAAAAAAAAAAATTTTTTTTTTAAGCACCTAGAAATCACCAGTGTTACTGGAAAAGGGGTGTCAACCCAGACCACAAGAGCTGGTTCATGGATTGCATGTAGTAAATAATTCAGGGCAAGTATCAAAGTATAGTGAAATTAAGATAGTTTATTAGAGACTACTCTTATTACAGAGTAGGGTGTCCTCAAAAAGCAAGAGGAGGAACGCCCCTACCTAAACCTAATACTTGCTTATATAGGGTATTAGAGCTAAAAACAATGTGCTTTATTATAAAGGCTTGTGATCAGCTTGTGACAGGCTATTAGTATTGTTATTCTCTTCTGCAACTATTGATTTCAGCAAGAATCTATGAGTATATTGTTATTTCTAAAGTGAAACTCTAAAACTAAGAATGCTTTTTGTTCTTAAAATATTGGGATACTTCCATAACTTCTGAGTCTTACTCAATTAGTTAGCACCATTAACTTATTCCCTTAACCATAAATATCTTGTGACCAAGAGTACCTAACTTCCTGGGAATGTTACCCAGCAGGTTTGGCTTTACGCAGCCTTTATTCAAGGTGGAGTCACTCTGGTTTGGATGCCTCTGACACCAAAGAGCTAACAGGCTCCTAAGAAGTTACCTGGCATGAAGATGATTATCTAGTGAGGTGGAGCCAGCACTCAGAGTCATTTTTGTCCTAGGGAAGTTTCTCACCTGAGAAGGATGGCTGAGAGGCTCACAGGCTAAGTGGCGTAAAGAAGGAACAAAAGTTCCAGCCACAAAATGAAAGATGGGTAAATTGGACTGCATTAAAATTGAGTTTTTTAAAACAAGAAAAAAGTAAAAAGACACACTATGAAGATATTAGCAACACAAATAATTAGCATAGATTTAGATTTCACATATATAGGAATTCCAAGAACTCAATAAGGAAAAGACAAACAATCCAATAAAGAAAATCTTTCCTAATTATAAACAGGTATTTTGCAGAAGCAGCAGCACAGAAGGTAAATAAACATGGTAAGGTGTCACCAGAGAAAGGCAAATAAAAATAATATACTGGCCAGACACAGTGACTCACACATATAATCCAAACACTTTGGGAGGCTGAGGCTCATGGATCACTTGAGGCCAGGAGTTCGAGACCAGCCTGGACAACAAGGCAAAACCCCACCTCTACTAAAAATATAAAAGTTAGCTTGGCATGGTGGCAGGCAGCTGTAGTCTAGCTACTCAGGAGGCTGAGGTGAGAGGATCACCTGAGTCCAGGAGGTTTAGGTTGCAGTGAGCTGAAATTGTATCACTGTAACACTGGGCAACAGAGCAACACTCCATCTCAAAAACAAATATAAAATAAAATAAGATACCATTTTACACCTATACTAGCAAAATCAAGAAATCTGATAATACTAAGTGCTGATAAGAATATCAAGCAATGAGAACTTTTATAGGCAACTGCTGGGAATTTATAATAAATTGGCTCAGACACTTCAGGAAACAAATGGGTATGATACACTAGTTTTGAACACTTACATACTCTGCAACCCAGAAATCCTTCTTTTGGGGAATATACTCCAGAAAAACACCGGTGTATGTGTACTCAGAGACATGAATAAGAACATTCACGGCAACAGTGGCAGAATACTGAGGAAAATGAAATAGAAGAACTTAACTGATCACAGGTGAGGCATATTGTGGTATATTCACATAAATATACAACCGTGGAAGTAAATGAACATCTATGAATTATAATGTAATAATCTAGTGAGTTGTAGAGAATTGCATATTATGATGCAAGTTTTCAAAAGCTCAAAAAAGCTAAATAAGAAATTATTTAGGAGTACATTTATGTATCATAAAATATATGGATTAGTTATAATATTGAATGAAGATGGTAAGTTGCGGAAGACTAGTGTATGACACCATTGACACCATTTCTGTAAAACTCTAAAATAAGCAAGGCTAAATATTTATTGTTTAGTGACACATAGAGATATATAGAATTTTACATGTAAAATTACCTATAAAAGTCAACAGCACATTGACGTGGTAAACACGAAGTTCAAAATGGGATATCCCTGGCACGGAACAGAGGACTGGGATGGCAGAGGGCCACACGGGAAGCTTCGGTAGAATTTGTGATGTCTGCTTCATTCTCTAGGTGATGTGTTCACTGGTGTTCATCTTATTGTGTTTTTAAAATGACAAGCATGATACATTATCTTCTTTTGTAGTATCAAATATTACATAACACAATTTTAATTAAATAAAAAAATTATATATATCATTATTTCTGCTAATATGGCTATTCTTCCATCTCCTTGAGTGTTCCTTTTTGCACTGTTGAATTGAATGAGGGTAGACCTGATAGAATGAGAAAGTATTTTTGTTTTTGTTTTTGTTTTTGTTTTGAGACAGTCTCGCTCTGTCACCCAGGCTGGAATGCAGTGGTGGGATCTTGGCTCTCTGCAACCTCTGCCTCCCAGGTTCAAGCGATTCTCCTGCTTCAGCCTCCTGGGTAGCTGAGATTACAGGCACGCACCACCAGGCCCAGCTAATTTTTGTATTCTTAGTAGAGATGGGGTTTTACCATGTTGGCCAGGCTGTTCTCAAACTCCTGACCTCAGGTGATCCGCCCGCCTCAGCCTCCCAAAGTGCTGGGATTACAGGCGTGAGCCACAGTGCCCAGCCTAGAAAGAGTTTTGTAAAATGAAATATGCGGCTGGGCGGGGTGGCTCAAGCCTGTAATCTCAGCACTTTGGGAGGCCGAGGCGGGTGGATCCCGAGGTCAAGCTGGGCATGATGGTGCGTGCCTATAATCCCAGCCACCCAGAAGGTTGAGGCAGGAGAATCACTTGAACCCAGGACGGGGAGGTTGCAGTGACCCGAGATTGCGCCACTGCACTCCAGCCTGGGTGACAGTGCAAGACTCAGTCTGGGGAAAAAAAAAAAAGAAATATGCAAGTGCAGTCTGAACTCAGATCAGAACTAATGCTCTTCCCAGACAGGATCTTGCAAAAGTATTATAAAATGACAGAGTCAATTCTCCGTTACTCTCCATTACTTGCGTTTCAATTTGGTGGCTCACTTTTCAGTGTGAGTCCTATCTTTAATACTGTTTAATACATGCTGTTCAAGAGTGGATGGCAACTTCAAGTGGTTCCTGGCTGTCAAGAGCCTTCCAATTCCACTCCATAAAATGGAAGGGCCCATTGACATATCTTAATGGAAGGGTATAAAAGGGTATATTGTTTTAACATACATTAAATACTTTGTTACCAAACATGTTGGAGGAATACAAAGTGACAGTTTGTGATACATTTAAGTAATTTTAATTCGGATTGGTTTCTTCCTGTTACCACTTTCAGGGCAAATGAGGCAAACATCTAACTACCTTCACCATCCCTATTCCTATCCCAGCACTCCTGCATGAACATTCACATCATTTCTAATTCCCACACCAAAGTCCTTCCTATCACGTACGTCTTGCTACTGTCAGGGACATAAGGAGGTTGGGGAGGGAGTGGGTGGAGGTATGGGCAGGGGCAGGGGTAGGGGCTTGAGCTGACATAGTACATACAACAGGAATTAAAGGAATCCGAATCACATTGCAGGTTGTGAAGTAGATAGAGTCTGTGTATTGAAGTTACACAGCTCTAAGTCTAAATCCTCAGCTCTGACACTTTTTAGTTGGGTGTCAGTTGACAAGTTACTAAACTTCTCAGAGACTCAGCTTCCTTACCTATATAAGTGGTTAATGATACCTACATCCTAGGGCTGTAGTGAGATTTCAATTACATTTATAAGGTGTAAATACTCAGTATACACTCAAATATAGCGCTGTATTTGTATTGGGTGAATATGTGGAAATTAGAGAGTTCTAGGCTTTTGATAGAGACAGGCCAATTTACTTGCTTATCCTTGAATGCAGGTTTCTTGACATTCCTTTTCACTGTTGAATCTATTTCCTGAGCCATTACAGCCACTGAACCAAAATCGGGCACAAGAGTTGACCTGTTTGTCATAATACCATCGAACCACATATTCACCACAGTTTCCAGGCTTCAAGGCTTCCAAACATCTAGGATCTAGAGTGAGAAAAGGAAAATGTGTTATGGATTTTTCTTATACTGAAGACATGAAAAATAAAAACCTTATAAAGTTATATAAACTTTCTTCTTCATGCACACTAATGAACCAACCAAGAAAATATGGTTCTAAGCCCAAAATATTTCCCTCACCACCTGAAACTCTGCTACTAGATATTAATTCTTTTGAAAACATGAAGGTTTTTGATCCTCATGAAACCACATTAAAAATGCTTATTTCTCTGAAGGCCTATGTGAGACTTCATTGGCTAATACTTTTGTGGGGATTAGAAAGACAGGACTTCTTTCATTTACATTGGATTTGATTTACAATCAAATGAAAATATGGAATAACATTTCCACTTTCTGTACACATTTCCTCCCACTCTGTTCACAGAAAGACCACTATGATCACACGAATTGCCCACTACGAAAGGAAAACTCTTTCAGTTACAAAAAAAAAAAAAGGTAAAATAAAGGACTGTCTTTATATTACAATTATTTTTTAAAAAGAACAGCTCTTGCAGGACACTAAAAACATGCTATGACCTTCTAATGTCATATTGTCTTATCATAGAAATACACCTACTATAAGAAAGCACAGGATAGCCGTAACAATAAAGCCACATTGTCCTGATAAGGTTCCTTTAATTATGGAACTCCTCTTTTGCTAAATTCCTTTTTATTGTGTGGTACTCTGGAGTGCCTTGATTAGTATTTCCTACTTGAGGAAGTGATTCCAAGGTAGGAGAAGCCAAAAAACAAACAAAAAAACCCCAAATAGATAATTGCTCTCCGGGATTTATATGTCAGAAGCGTTATTTTGCAATAGCTAAACCAGTACTCTCTCTATCTTCCTTAAACATTTTCCCAGATTTGGGGTATGTCTTGATTCATTTATTTTCTAAAACTTACCTCTAAATCTACCTCTACTATGCAGACTCCCTAGACCAAATGGAAAAAGAGTCATTTATTTCTACTACCTCTGCCCTTAAAAACAAAACCAAATAATGTATATTGTTTAATTCATTTTAAAGCTAATCTAAACTTTTGAGCACAAAAACTGTCTCTCATATTCTGCAGAAAATATGTACATAATAATACATTTTCTATAGATGTGAACTCTATAGAAAATATGTTAATGAATCAGAATCTAGATTTTAGCTTGTTTCTCTTTCCTGTGCAATAAAAGGGTCAAAAATTCAAATGTCTACATGTGTGAAGGGCACATGTAAGACAATAGGGAGCAGTATGGACTACGGCAAATAGGAGAACATAATCCCCTCTAAAAGCATTCAAATTAAAATAATAAATACTATAAGAACTTTGAAATTCTTTATAGACCAAATTTACTCCACAACCAGACAGTTTTCAAATTCTACATATAGTCCAGTGAAAACTATATTTTGTCCTGGTTATTTAGAATCATAACATTTTCTCTCTGGGTAACCCTGTGCCTTCCTCATATTGTAGATACAGTAGCAGGTTGGCAGATCTCTCTTACCTTTGTGCACCAAATCTGTGCACGAGACTGTAGAATCAAAAGGGGACTTGGAGTTCTGGTTTACCTACCCTCTGCCCCACCCACAGGGGTCCTGAGCAGTGGCCTGGTGGCGGTGGTGGCCTCAGATGAGGTAGTGGCAGGCAGATCATCAGCCCAGGTTGGCTCTGGAGCCTTATCATTTTCATCCTGGTCTCTGGTGACACTCAACTACACACAAAAAAATTCACATTTTGTGTTTCTAATAATATCAAGTAAAAAAAAATACTAGTTTGCTTTTGGGAACATATAAGGACAAGTTCAGCCATGTTGTGTTTCCCTAGCTCTCTGATATTAACAATTTCAAATAAAACTCAGGAAATAATGCCCCTCCTCTGTGTCATGCATCCCGAATCCCCAAGTTGTAGATCTTCCCACCACTTGGTGTGGGTGTATTTGTGTGTACACACACACACACACAGCCCACCTCCAGGCACAGATTTTTGGGTGCTGGGACATCCAAAGCAAGTGTGAAAGATGTGAAGTTGAGAGGAGTTCATTTCATTCTTAGCCACTGCTATGAGAAAATAACACTAATTTCTTTAATATTTTTATGGCCTTTCTCCATTTCCTAACACTAGACAGCTTAACAATATATTCCAAAATATTTACCATGAACTCAATCAATTTTGAGATTGGGAATTAGGGTAGCAGAAAACAATAATACAGCTGAAATAAAAGCAACAGTCATCACTTTTTGATTGCTTACCAAAATCTCAGCTGCAGACACCTCTGCCTGCTCTTTCTATTATTACACCCCAGCTAAGGCCAAATGTTGTAGAATGCTTAACATCTAAGATGCTCTAAGAAATGTTTGGTATCTAAAGAACAAAGCGTTTTTGTTTCAAAAGCAAATTTTCTGGACTAAAACTTTGAAATTTCATCCAAATTCATGATATATAATGAAACAAGAAAGAAAGGTGTCTTACTTTTTTTAAAAAATCATGTCTTTATACTAGAATGATTTGTAATCCTTTGGGTATATACCCAGTAATGGGATCGCTGGGTCAAATGGTATTTCTGGTTCGAGATCCTTGAGGAATCGCCACACTGTCTTCCACAATGGTTGAATTAATTTACACTCCCACCAACTGTGTAAAAGTGTTCCTATTTCTCCGCATCCGCTCCGGCATCTAATATGTCCTGACTTTTTTTTTTTTTGATGCCATTTTTTTTAATGATCGCCATTCTAACTGGCATTAGATGGTATCTCATTGTGGTTTTGATTTACATTTCTCTAATGACCAGCGATGATGAGCTTTTTTTCGTATGTTTGTTGACTGCATAAATGTCTTCTCTTGAGAAGTGTCTGTTCATATCCTTCACCGACTTTTTGACGGGGTTGTTTTATTCTTGTAAATTTGTTTAAGTTCTAGTATAAAGACACATGCACAAGTATGTGTATTGCACTATTCACAATAGCAAAGGCTTGGAACCAACCCAAATGCTCATCAATGATAGACTGAATAAAGAAAATGTGGCACATATACACCATGGAATACTATGCAGCCATTAAAAAGAATGAGTCGGAGGGCGCACCCAAGATGGCCAAATAGGAACAGCTCCAGCCTCCAGCTCCCAGCGTGAGTGACACAGAAGACAGGTGATTTCTCCATTTTCAACTGAGGTACTGGGTTCATCTCACTGGGGCATGTTGGACAACTGGTGCTGGTCCGTGGGTGCAGCCCGACCAGCGAGAGCTGAAGCAGGGCGAGGCATCGCCTCACCTGGGAAGCACAAAGGGGAAGGGAATTCCTTTTCCTAGCCGAAGGAAATTGAGACACACAACACCTGGAAAATTGGGTAACTCCCACACTAATACTGCGCTTTACCAAGGGTCTTAGCAAACGGCACACCAGGAGATTATATCCCACACCTGGCCCAGAGGTCCCACACTCATGGAGCCTCCCTCATTGCTAGCACAGCAGTCTGAGATCTAACTGCAAGGTGGCAGTGAGGCTGGGGGAGGGGCGCCCACCATTGCTGAGGCTTAAGTAGGTAAACAAAGCTGCTGGGAAGCTCGAATTGGGTGGAGACCACCACAACTCAAGGAGGCCGGCCTGACTCTGTAGACTCCTCCTCTGGGGACAGGGCATAGCTAAACAAAAAGCATCAGAAACCTCGGCAGAGGTAAATGCCCCTGTCTGACAGCTCTGAAGAGAGCAGTGGATCTCCCAGCATGGAGGTTGAGATCTGAGAACGGACAGACTGCCTGCTCAAGTGGGTCCCTGACCCCTGAGTAGCCTAACTGGGAGACATCCCCCACTAGGGGCAGACTGACACCTCACACCTCACACGGTGGGGTACACCCCTGAGACGAAGCTTCCAGAGCAAGAATCAGACAGCAGCACTCGCCATTCAGCAACATTCTATCTTCTGCAGCCTCTGCTGCTGATACCCAGGCAAACAGGGTCTGGGGTGGACTTCAAGCAAACTCCAACAGACCTACAGCTAAGGGTCCTGACTGTTAGAAGGAAAACTAACAAACAGAAAGACACCCACACCAAAACCCTATCAGTACGTAACCATCATCAAAGACCAAAGGCAGATAAAACCACAAAGATGGGGAAAAAGCAGTGCAGAAAAGCTGTAAATTCAAAAAATCAGAGCGCATCTCCCCCTCCAAAGGAATGCAGCTCATCGCCAGCAATGGAACAAAGCTGGACAGAGAATGACTTTGATGAGTTGAGAGAAGAAAGCTTCAGTCGATCAACTTCTCAGAGGTAAAGGAGGAACTACATAACTAGCGCAAAGAAACTAAAAACCTTGAAAAAAGAGTGGATGAATGGATAACTAGAATAATCAAGGCAGAGAAGACCTTAAAAGAACTGATAGAGATGAAAACCATGACACAAGAACTACGTGACAAATGCAGAAGCTTCAGTAACTGACTCGATCAACTGGAAGAAAGAGTATCAGCGATTGAAGATCAAATGAATGAAATGAAGCGAGAAGAGAAGTGTAGAGAAAAAAGAGTAAAAAGAAATGAACAAAGCCTCCAAAAAATATGGGATTATGTGAAAAGACTAAATCTATGTCTGATTGGTGTGCCTGAAAGTGACAGGGAAAATGGAACCAAGTTAGAAAACACTCTGCAGGATATCATCCAGGAGAACTTCCCCAACCTAGTAAGGCAGGCCAACATTCAAATACAGGAAATACAGAGAACGCCACAAAGATACTCCTCGAGAAGAGCAACTCCAAGACACACCATTGTCAGATTCACCAAAGTTGAAATGAAGGAAAAAATGTTAAGGGCAACCAGAGAGAAAGGTCAGGCTACACACAAAGGGAAGCTCATCAGACTAACAGCAGATCTCTTGGCAGAAACTCTACAAGCCAGAAGAGAGTGGGGGCCAATATTCAACATTCTTAAAGAAAAGAATTTTTGACCCAGAATTTCATATCCAGTCAAACTACGTTTCATAAGTGAAGGAGAAATAAAATCCTTTACAGACAAGCAAATGCTTAGAGATTTTGTCACCACCAGGCCTGCCCTACAAGAGATCCTGAAGGAAGCACTAAACATGGAAAGGAACAACAGGTACCAGCCGTTGCAAAAACATGTCAAAATGTAAAGTCCATCGATGCTAGGAAGAAACTGCATTAACTAGCGAGCAAAATAACCAGTTAATATCATGACAGGATCAAGTTCACACATAACAATATTAACCTTAAATGTAAATGGACTAAATGATCTAATTAAAAGACACAGACTGACAAATTGGATAGAGTCAAGACCCATCAGTTTGCTGTATTCAGGAGACCCATCCCACATGCAGAGACACACATAGGCTCAAAATAAAAGGATGGAGGAAGATCTACCAAGCAAATGGAAAACAAAAAAAAAGCAGGGGTTGCAATACTAGTCTCTGATAAAACAGACTGTAAACCATCAAAGACCAAAAGAGACAAAGAAGGCCAGTACATAATGGTAAAGGGATCAATTCATCAGGAAGAGCTAACTATCCTAAATATATATGCACCCAATACAGGAGCACCCAGATTCATAAAGCAAGTCCTTAGAGACATACAAAGAGACTTAGACTCCCACACAGTAATAATGGGAGACTTTAACACTCCACTGTCAACATTAGACAGATCAACGAGACAGAAAGTTAACAAGGATATCCAGGAATTGAACACGACTCTGCACCAAGCGGACCTAATAGACATCTACAGAACTCTCCACCCCAGATCAACAGAATATACATTCTTCTCAGCACCACATCGCACTTATTCCAAAATTGACCACATAGTTGGAAGTAAAGCACTCCTCAGCAAATGTAAAAGAACAGAAATTATAACAAACTGTCTCTCAGACCACAGTGCAATCAAACTAGAACTCAGGACTAAGAAACTCAATCAAAACCGCTCAACTACATGGAAACTGAACAACCTGCTCCTGAATGACTACTGGGTACATAACAAAATGAAGGCAGAAATAAAGACATTCTTTGAAACCAATGAGAACAAAGATATGGCATACCAGAATCTCTGGGACATATTTAAAGCAGTGTGTACAGGGAAATTTATAGCACTAAAGGCCCACAAGAGAAAGCAGGAAAGATCTAAAATTGACACCCTAATATCACAATTAAAAGAACTAGAGAAGCAAGAGCAAACACATTCAAAAGCTAGCAGAAGGCAAGAAATAACTAAGATCAGAGCAGAACTGAAGGAGATAGACACACAAAACACCCTTCAAAAAATCAGTGAATCCAGGAGCTGGTTTTTTGAAAAAGATCAACAAAATTGATAGACTGCTAGCAAGACTAATAAAGAAGAAAAGAGAAAAGAATCAAATAGATGCAATAAAAAATAATAAAGGGGATATCACCACCAACCCCACAGAAATACAAACTACCATCAGAGAATACTATAAACACCTCTATGCAAATAAACTAGAAAACCTAGAAGAAATAGATAATTTCCTGAACACTTACACTCTCCCAAGACTAAACCAGGAAGAAGTCGAATCCCTGAATAGACCAATAGCAGGCTCTGAAATTGAGGCAATAATTAATAGCCTACCAACCAAAAAAAGTCCAGGACCAGACAGATTCACCGCCGAATTCCACCAGAGGTACAACGAGGAGTTCGTACCACTCCTTCTGAAACTATTCCAATCAATAGAAAAAGAGGGAATCCTCCCTAACTCATTTTATGAGGCCAACATCATCCTGATACCAAAGCCTGGCAGAGATATAACAAAAAAAGAGAATTTTAGACCAATATCCCTGATGAACATTGATGCAAAAATCCTCAATAAAATACTGGCAAACCGAATCCAGCAGCACATCAAAAAGCTTATCCACCATGATCAAGTGGGCTTCATCCCTGGGATGCAAGGTTGGTTCAACACATGCAAATCAATAAACGTAATCCAGCATATAAACAGAACCAAAGACAAAAAACACATGATTATCTCCATAGATGCAGAAAAGGCCTTTGACAAAATTCAACAGCCCTTCATGCTAAAAACTCTCAATAAATTCGGTACTGATGGAACGTATCTCAAAATAATAAGATCTATGTATGACAAACCCACAGCCAATATCATACTGAATGGACAAAAACTGAAAGCATTCCCTTTGAAAACTGGCATAAGACAGGGATGCCCTCTCTCACCACTCCTATTCAACATAGGGTTGGAAGTTCTGGCTAGGGCAATCAGGCAAGAGAAAGAAATAAAGAGTATTCAGTTAGGAAAAGAAGAAGTCAAATTGTCCCTGTTTGCAGATGACATGATTGCATATTTAGAAAGCCCCATTGTATCAGCCCAAAATCTCCTTAAGCCGATAAGCAACTTCAGCAAAGTCTCAGGATATAAAACCAATGTGCAAAAATCACAAGCATTCTTATACACCAGTAACAGACAAACAGAGAGCCAAATCATGAATGAACTCCCATTCACAATAGCTTCAAAGAGAATAAAATACCTAGGAATCCAACTTACAAGGGATGTAAAGGACCTCTTCAAGGAGAACTACAAACCACTGCTTGGTGAAATAAAAGAGGACACAAACGAATGGAAGAACATACCATGCTCATGGATAGGAAGAATCAATATTGTGAAAATGGCCACACTGCTCAAGGTAATTTATAGATTCAATGCCATCTCCATTGAGCTACCAATGACTTTCTTCACAGAATTCGAAAAAACTGCTTTAAAGTTCATATGGAACCAAAAAAGAGCCTGCATTGCCAAGACAATCCTAAGCCAAAAGAACAAAGCTGGAGGCATCACGCTACCTGACTTCAAACTATACTACAAGGCTACAGTAACCAAAACAGCATGGTACTGGTACCAAAGCAGAGATATAGACCAATAGAACAGAACAGAGCCCTCAGAAATAATACCACACATCTACAGCCATCAGATCTTTGACAAACCTGACAAAAACAAGAAATGGAGAAAGGATTCCCTATTTAATAAATGGTGCTGGGAAAATTGGCTAGCCATAAGTAGAAAGCTGAAACTGGATCCTTTCCTTACTCCTTATACGAATATTAATTCAAGATGGATTAGAGACTTAAATGTTAGACCTAATACCATAAAAACCCTAGAAGAAAACCTAGGCAATACTATTCAGGACATAGGCATGGGCAAGGACTTCATGTCTAAAACACCAAAAGCAATGGCAACAAAAGCCAAAATTGACAAATGGGATCTAATTAAACTAAAGAGCTTCTGCACAGCAAAAGAAACTACCATCAGAGTGAACAGGCAACCTACAGAATGGGAGAAAATTTTTGCAATCTAATCATCTGACAAAGGGCTAATATCCAGAACCTATAAAGAACTCAAACAAATTTACAAGAAAAAAACAAACAACCCCATCAAAAAGTGAGCAAAGGATATGAACAGACACTTCTCAAAAGAAGACATTTATACAGCCAACAGACACATGAAAAAATGCTCATCATCACTGGCCATCAGAGAAATGCAAATGAAAACCACAATGAGATGCCATCTCACACCAGTTAGAATGGCAATCATTAAAAAATCAGGAAACAACAGGTACTGGAGTGGATGCGGAGAAATAGGAACACTTTTACAGTGTTGGTGGGACTGTAAACTAGTTCAACTATTGTGGAAAACAGTGTGGCGATTCCTCAAGGATCTAGAACTAGAAATACCATTTGACCCAGCCATCCCATTACTGGGTATATACCCAAAGGATTATAAGTCATGCTGCTATAAAGACACATGCATACATATGTTTATTGCGGCACTATTCACAATAGCAAAGACTTGGAATCAACCCAAATGTCCATCAGTGACTGACTGGATTAAGAAAATGTGGCACATATACACCATGGAACACTATGCAGCCATAAAAAAGGATGAGTGCATGTCCTTTGTAGGGACATGGATGCAGCTGGAAACCATAATTCTCAGCAAACTATCACAAGAACAGAAAACCAAATACCAGATGTTCTTACTCATAGGTGGGAATTGAACAATGAGATCACTTGGACACAGGAAGGGGAACATCACACACCAGGTCCTATTGTGGGGAGGGGGAAGTGGGGAGGGATAGCATTAGGAGATATACCTAATGTAAATGATGAGTTAATGAGTGCAGCACACGGACATGGCACATGTATACATATGTAACAAACCTGCACGTTGTGCACATGTACCCTAGAACTTAAAGTACAATTAAAAAAAAAAAAAAAAAGGATGAGTTCATGTCCTTTCAGGGACATGGATGATGCTAGAAACCATCATTCTTAGCAAACACAGGAACAGAAAACCAAACTCCACATGTTCTCACTCATTAGTGGGAGTTGAACAATAAAAACACATGGACACAGGGAGGGAAACATCACACACCGGGGCCTGTTGGGGGGTGGGGATCTAGGGGAGGGATTGCATTAGGAGAAATACCTAATGTAGATGACGGGTTGATGGGTGCAGCAAACCATCATGGTACGTGTATACCTATGTAACCAACCTGCACATTCTGCACATGTATCCCAGAACTTAAAGTATAATAATAAAATTCATGTCAGTTATTCTTGACAATTACCAGGAGCTAGACAAATCTTTTATGGGAATAATTATAGTCTTTTTTCATTTTCAAATTTTTCCTTGGATTCCAGCTCTATGCAATTGAATCAGTCATTCACCTGAGTCCTGACACTTGGTTATTTATCCTTGCAACGGTTTCTCTTGTTTATTTGTTTGTTTGCTTTTTTATTTATTTAAATAGTCAAATCTGTGACCAATATAGTTTTTTATGCTTTTTTACTCAGGGATCCTGGCATGCTGTCATCATTAGCTGCCCTCTGCCAGCTAAGCTATTCTACTGCTTTTGATTTTTTGTGTGTGCGCATGCACACATACACACACAAGAGGGAAAAACTAATGAGTACCCTTACTCATGTATGTGTATTTTTTTACAGTGATTTACTATCAGGTGACACAGAGCAAAGATTTCCATTTGGATTGGTTGTTAGCCCTATATAAAGGGCACACAATTCAAATACAATAGGAACTTTTCACTGTCCCCTGAACACAACTTTTGGTACAAGTGGAGACAAAACCGGAAATTACTTGAGGTTCCTCTTTCTTTCGGAATGATCCTGTATGCACATACAGCAATTTGAATGTGAACTTTTTAAAATAATCATTATATTAGAGAGTTTAAAGCTAGAGGAAAACTTTCTTGGTCCCTTATTTTCTTTTTTATTTTTCATAGAGATAGAGTCTCACTGTGTTGCCCAGGCTGGTCTCAAACTCCTGACTTCAAATGATCCTTCCACCTTGGCCTCCTTGAGCCCAGCACTGAGTCCCTTATTTTCTGCTGGAGGGAATACAAAACTATAAATGATTAAGAAACTTTCCAAAAGTTATTGGTAAGCTAGTGACAAATCTTCAGGAAAAAAAAAAGCCTGTTGTTTTTTGCTTGGATGTATTTAATTTTAAGCAAGAAATAAGAGTTTGAGGAGTTTATCAAACATAAAAGTCAACTGACATTAGTCTACACTTCAGATATACGGTCTAGAAGGTGAGACTGTTCCATTGAAGAGGCGGGCTAAGCAGAACAGTTTTCTTTAAGGAATTAACTCAACCTTTAAATATTTACCTTGTTCAAGTCTGGAGTCCTCAAAAGCTATATTTTACCTCTTCTAAGCTTAGGAATGTGTGTTTTCATTCTCAATCACATAATCATTTGGAAATTTTGACATCTGTTAACATTATACCACAGATTCCAAGACAAGCAAAATTAACTTTAGTAAGTGAAAATAATTTCATTAATTTTCTGGCTCAGTGAGATGTCAGATTATTTCAACAAATGCATAATTATTATGGCTTACAATTTTTATAATTTGCTTACCACAAAAGCAAGCGTGTTAATTGAAGGGAATTTTAGAAAATGTGGATATCCAAAAAAGAAAATAGAAATCAGAAGTAATTCTACCTCCTAAAGATAGTCATTGCTGGTATTCAGGTACATTTTTCCCCAGTCTTTTTTCTATGTGCATGTGCATTTTTTTTTTTTTTACAAAAAAATACTGTGTGTTTGGTTTTCTATGCTCTATGCTATTTTAAAAAATATATTATATTATGACATAATATACTATAATATGATACTATATTTCACCATGACTCTATAACATTTATTTTATTATTATCATTATTATTATTATTATTATTTTGAAGACAGAGTCTTGTTCTGTTGCCCAGCACGATCTTGGCTCACTGCAACCTCCACCTCCCAGGTTCAAGCAGTTCTCATGCCTCAGCCTCCCAAGTAGCTGATATTACAGATGTGAGCCACCACGCCCAGCCTCCTCCACATTTTTGTAACCTTGCCTTCCACTACTCCCAGAATATCTGGTCAGGATCTTTCATTCCTTCTTCCTTTCTATTCTGCCACAGGCTCTCAATATCAACCCTTCCACCACAGCCTAGGAAAAGTTGGTCTCCATGAGCAAAACCTTCTCCAATAACCCACTCAGTACTGATTCTCCCCTTCTAGATGATGCACAGTACCTTCTGACTCTTCTATACTTGACGCTGATTGTGTGTAATTTAACCTTTAGTCCTATCCTATTGAAGAGTAACAGAATATGCCTCCCAAAATAGGCTCCTGTGGCACATTGATTATTTTGAACTGAAGGCAATTGAGAATCAGATACAAGCTCATTTGTCTCAATGCAGGACATACATTCGTAAAGGCATCCCTCCTCGGAAAATCAGGGTTAATGACTCAAGAGGAGTCCAGACCCTTAGTTAGCCCAGAGATACACCAGAGGACTCCACATAACAAACTATCCACTAATCCTTATCTTCCATTAGTTCACCCATATGTTTACCTTCCCACCATCTGCTGCTGTAGAAAGTCCTTTCCCATTGTCTTGTCACTCCTCTAAGCTCTATTGTTCTTTCATTAAGATGCTATATAAGACCAAGTGCTAACCACCCCTTTGAGCTACTCATCTCCATGCTCCTATGTGTATATGCTGCATGTTAATAACTTCTGGGTGTTTTCCTATTGTTAATCTGTCTTTTGTCAGTCTAATTTACAAGACCCTAGCTAATAACCCTAAGATGGGGAGAGGGAAAAAAAAGTTTTCCTCCCCTCCACTATCTTGTATAATTTGTTTTCTAAAGAAATACCACTTTCCTGATAAGAGAAATTATGCCATATCTTTTTTCTTTCTTTTCTTCTTTCTCTATCTCTTTTTTTTTCTATCTCCATAGCATAAAATAGGCAAAAAGTATCCACTGAATAAATTCACAATGGGTTAATCTTTCTGTTATACTCATCTTTAGGTTGAACTTAATAAGGATATGCAAAGAGTGAAAGAGAAAGAGATAAATTTGCATTATTTAATTCCTCTAGACTTCAATGTCACCATTTTTCAAATAAAAAAGATTAGGCCCTAACCTGCCTTCCAACTCTAAAAGTTGGGTTTAACCAACACAAACGACTGGCAGAATACACACCCAATTCATGATAGTGATTGCCTCTGGAGAGATGAGGAAAAAGAGCTCTGGAGGGAAAAAGCTAGGACTTTATCTGAAGCAAGAGTGAATGAACAAATGGAAACATTGGTTACTTCTGGGTGGTGAGAATGCAGCCAAATGTTTGTTGTATTTCTATTCTTTTTAATACATCTTAAATCTAAAAACACAAGCTTGCCTGTAAGCTCTGCACATTTCTACTCCAGCCACACTGGCCTGCCTTAGAAAAGAAGGCTGGCTCCAGCTCCAAGCAGGGACACCATAGTCAAAGGCACAAATGAGGAGTCTAGGGGCACCTGAGAGCCGAACCTGGAGTCCAGGGCTGCTCCGTGTAGCTGGAGAAGCAGACGTGTTACCACCATTCTCTTTCAGCCTTTGAGCTGATCTTTAAGGGGAGGAAATCCTAAGGAGGATTGCTGACCAGGTGCCACATGCAAAAAGTCTTTTGCTTTCTGATTTCCAAACATTTTCCTCGTAATTTATTGCCCAGAATTTTGCATATATTACAAAGTCTTCAAATCTGAATGCATGTCTGCTCTGGATGAATGCTAATGATCATCTGCATTAGTGTTTGTGTTAAGACTTAGCATCTTCCCAGAAGTGTGGGTCAAAATTTCTCCAATTTGGCTCTGGGGATTCTACTGCTAGTGGGCTCCACAGCCAGCATCTTCAAATTGTCTGGCTTCTCAGGAGTCCTTCTTGGTTGATTCTCCCCAAGAATCAAACTCACTTCCTTGTCAGGTCTCTCTGCACTCAAATACTTAATCTGAAGGTGATTTATCTGCATTTTAAAGTTCCTGGGGGCCTTTAGGAACACCTTGAGTTTGGGCTGCACCTCTCTGGATTAACTGTGGCTTTCATAAAGGATGGAATGCAAGATTTTGTTCTGTTTAAACCTCTCATACATTAAAATGCAGTAAAATAGCCTGCATTCTGGCTTGACCCAGTAAATATTTTTGACAGCTGTAATCATATACTTTTAGAACAGGAAGAATATTCTAGTAACAAGCTTTTATTTTACAGATGATAGAACTGAGACCTCAGGAAAATAGGTGATTCCCCTAATGTCAGGCAGCTATCAGATTTAATTTCTAAGATGTCATTCATCATGAGATGTACTATACATTTTAAAATAGTTTTGAAAAAAGACCACACACATTAAATAGATGCATCCCAATTTCAGAAATAATAAAATAGAAAAAATATAGGCTTTGGAGTCAAGAGAATAGTTCTTAGCTTCAGCACTGAGACCACAAGCCAGGTTTCCTGACTTCTCGGTCTGGAATATTTCTTCTAGATCAGTTAGCAATATGTTTATTATTTTTTGTTTTTTCCTCCTCCATAACACAGGTGCAAGTTATATTCTGAGGGTAACAAGTCTATTATAAGCAATAAATAATACTTATACAGCAACCTTTTGTAGTGAAACTAATAATTAGTTGTTATGCAGGGTTTTATGAAGAATTTGAATGTTTTTCACGATCACAGTGAGAGAATGTTAATTTTATTTTTCCCTAAGAACGTATTTTGGTAGAAAGAAGAGGAGGAAGGAAAGACAGAGTTAGGTGTCTTAAGGGAGTGACAGAAGTGACAACAGTGAAAAGGAAGAGACAACAAAAGGGAAATGGTACTTCTGACATGATTGTTTACTAGCTTTGCAGTATCGCCTAGGGTAGACTCAGGAATGATCGGAGAATAGAAAGGTTGTAACAGATTCACTTAATTTTAGATGTTTGGATACTGTAATTATACTTATTAGATAAAGGTGGGTGTGCATGCACAGAGGCATATGTTTTTGTATATGTGTATGTGTATACTATGTGCGTGTGCATGTGTGTACAGTCAAGTGCTGCATAATGACGTTTTGGTCAACCACACCGCATACACAACAGTGGTCCCATCGGATTATAATACTGTATTTTTACCCTTTTCTATGGTTAGATATGCTCAGATATACAAATACTTACCATTGTGTTACAATTACCTACAGTAGTTAGTACAGTAACATGCTGTGCAGGTTTCTAACCTACAAGCAATAGGTTATACTATCTAGCCCAGGTGTGTAGCACGCTATACTATCTAGATTTGTGTGAGTACACTCTATGATGTTCACACAAAAACAAAATTGCCTCACGAAACATTTCTCAGAAAGTGTCCCTGTCACTAAACAATGCATGACTCTATGTCAAAGATTTAAATGTGAACATAAATGCACATGTTTGTTCAAACTAAATACCTATAAGGAAACAGTTGTTTAAAAATTCAGTTTTGCATTGGTGCTTCTTTAAAAAGAGCCAGAATGAGAAAGCCTAGAGACAAGAGGTGGGATCCGAGAAGGTCAAGTTCACTGCAAGATCCCGCTATCTGGGTCAAAGTTCCCCTAGAGAGACCTAGCTGATGTTCAGCTTCCCTTCATGTGGCTCTTGGTGTTATAAATCCAGAGTATTTTGGTTGTATTTTTTCTTATTTCCTCCCCTCCCCAGCTACTAGAAAGCTTCATCTGTCCTAATCTGTTAATGTCATTTGTCTCTCAAGGCCATCAAGCTTCCTGGGACTTGATAC
The DNA here is from genome assembly GCF_047675955.1 of Chlorocebus sabaeus. NCBI lineage: Eukaryota > Metazoa > Chordata > Mammalia > Primates > Cercopithecidae > Chlorocebus > Chlorocebus sabaeus. The sequence continues at coordinate 54,622,272 of NC_132924.1, read as the reverse complement.
AGAGGCATCCGTTCTTACTTTTCCTCATTATGTATCATAACTGCCTTGGATGTCCCTCAGGCACCTCCACTTTACATAATGCAAACTAAACTCACTATTTTCCTTAAAAAAACAAAACAAAAACCACCCTGCCTTTTATATTCTCCACCTCAGTATATAGTGTTTCAATCTATCTCATCTCCATGGTAGAAACCCGATAGTCCTACCCAAATCCCTCCCTCTCCCTAACTTCCAATCCTTTCAATCACTATATCCTGTTAATTCTACCCTAGAAATGGCTTTTCAATCTGTGCCTCCTTTTTATTCCCACTGCCCCTGCCTTCTTTCAGGGCTTCATTATCGTTTCCCTGCACTATCACGCCTTGTATCTCAGCCTCCAGTCTCCTCACCTCCTCCTAGGTATGTTTCACACAGCAATCAGGGTTATTCTTTCTGTGAACCAAATATGAGTATATGACTCTTGCTTTTAAAACTCCTCTGCTGTCTCTGTCTGCCTGGCCTATAGATGAAGTTCAAGCTCCTTGTCTTAATACATTAAGACATTTATAATCCGTCCTTAAATTACCTGTCCAGTTTTAACTCTGATCACTCTACCACCCACACCCTAGGCTACAATTAGACTGAACTTGTTCAACTTTCTTGAAATGCCATGGCACTTTAAAGTCTCCCTTTGCCTACAGTTTTTCTAGTTGTTGTTGTTTTGTTTTTGTTTTTGCTAGGAATACCCTTCCCCCTGCTCTTCTCTTGAAAAACTCCTATTCTTAAAACTTGACTCAATGAATGTCACCTCCTCTGTGATGCCTCATGTTATGAACTAAATGTTTGTGTCCCTCCAAAAATCATACATTGAAACCTGAATCCCCAATGTGATGGTATTTGAAGGTGGGGCCTTTGGCAGGTGATTAGGGTGGAGGCTTTATGTATGGGATCAATGCCCTTATAAGAAGTGATATGAGAGATGAGCTGTCTCTCGGCCATGTGAAGACATAACAAGAAAGTGGCTGTTTACAAGCCAGAAAGCAAGCCCTCATCAAACACCAGATTTTAGACTTCCCAACCTCCAGAAGTGTGAAAAACAAATGTTTGTTGTTTAAGCCACTCAGTCTATGGTATTTTTGTTATGGCAGCCCCAACAGACTAAGACACTTTCCCATTTCTCTTTCCTGAAATTAATTGCATCATCTCTGTGCTTCCTTCATAGCTTTGCTAAAATTTGTAATGCATCTTGTACTTACCTATCTCCCTGAAAGAGTGTGAGCTTCTCTCAGGCAGGAGCCATGTCTTAAGAGTCATACCATCTATCACAGCAGTTAATAATCAATACATGCTATTGGAATTCACTGGTATTAATATAGCAAAAAATGTGATTCAGTGATTATAAGGAGGGCTCGGTTTAAGCATCAATTCATGGATGAAACCTGAGCTTGCTCTTGTTTAGGAAGACTTTAGAAAGGGATGTCAATTGACTAGAGAGGGACAAAGTGGTAAGTCACACAAACAGGAGAGGCCCCGGTAGCGGTCCATGCTCAGGAGGAGATAGACTGTGTCCATTATTGTCTGGAATTTACTTTAAAATGCACAATATAGATCACGGTTGGCAACACTGTGGGCCAAATCTGAGTCACTATCTTTTCTTGTGAATAAATTTCATCAGAACCCAGCCACACTCATTCATTTAAGTACTATCTATGACTGTGTTTCTACTTCAAAGGCAGAGCTGAGTAATTGGAACAGAAATTAAATGACCTGAAAATCCAAAACTATTCAGTATATGGCCCTTTACAGAGTTTGCTGACCCCTGGTATAGACCATGGAGTATAAATGTTTGTGTTAATTTCAATCTGCAATTTAGTAGAATCTGTTGCCCTGACTGGAATTACCCATTTTGCAGTTGGTTACTATTTAATCAAATAGAAATATGTTAGAGGCCTTTCTGCCCTTTTGTGAACAGGATATGAGAATCTAGTAAGTTCTATAGTCTGTGCCCTTAGGAATGGTATCGCAGGCCTGATTCCTGAATGGCCCTGAGTCCAACTACTGATCTGAATGTTCCTTAGGGCCTTAGTCTAAGTAGACTGTTAGCTGAATCCTGATGTTAGAACACTGTTGCACAGGCTCATGATCACTCTTTCATGTACATGAAGGCTTCAGAAAAGGGCAGTGCAAGGACTTCACTGAGCTTACAGAACAGGGCCATGACTGCTGTGTGCCTGCTTGCCAGAGGATATCTATGGGGGTAATAGAAATTGGTCTAGACTTGCCCAAGTTGCAGTTTGGTGGAGAAGAGACTATAGCACTCATCGGTAACTACAAAAGGCTCCCCCATTTTCTCCTTAAAAAAACTAATCTTTGCCCATAATCTGATTGGCTGAAGTCAGTTCCCAGAAGCTTGCTATGAGGACAGTCACGTTTGTCTCAATTGATTCAGGAGGTGGTTCTTCACATGCTATGTGATTGAGGAGCTCTGAAACAGAGCATCTACTTTGCACCATATGCATATATAGCCTCCCTCATAGTCCTCACTCAGAGCACAGGAGGTGGAAGCCAAATGAGCAAACGCATGGCTTGGAGTGTGGGAGAGTGGCCAGTTGGGCATATGCATATTTAGAAAAAACATGAGAGGGTACAAAGTGGGAAGCAGATGCACAGACGAAGAGGGAGAGTTGTGGCCTGGTATGAAAGGCACTGCACAGCATGGCAAGTAGGTGAATTCAGAGTGTCGTGTTAATCTGTTCTAGCATACGTGGTTACTTTGATGGTGATAGGAGTCTAATATAAAAATGTTATCTGCAACATTTACTAAATATGTATAAAATATATAAGTTTTTTAAAATACCCTATAAAACCTAATGCTATTTCAGAACTAGAAATCTAAAGTCAAGACACTAACACTTAGAGCCAAGGACCTAAAAATACACATGCCTCAATTGATTCTTGACAATGCAGGGCAGAATGATCTTTGATATCAAACAGAGAGAATACACCATTTTAAGCTCACAGAGTAAGTGAGACAGTTACTTACTGACTCAGAAATTTCTTTTTGAGGCTCTGGAGTAGGTTCACTGAGTTCTTCCGCTGACATCCCAAATCCAGGTGGAAGTGATGATGAACCAAAGATTTGAACGAGATAGGAATCAAAATCCTCACAAATTTTTTGAAACAATTTTTGCTTCAGGGTATCTTTTAAAAAAGAAGTAGAAAAGAGAGATAGTAGAAGCAATGAAACAATACTTAAAACTCATTTAAAAAGATCTGCACTCTCCTTAAAATATGTAATTTCCCATTACTTGAAATCAACTGCTAAGTTAACTAACTTATAAAAGCATTTTTACATCCTGTGTAAGAGGTCATCTAAAATAACTTGATTTAATATATATGACACAAAGAGGCAAAAGAATCACTTTAATGTATGTTCATCCAAAGTGTCTCTGTTCACCATGAATCACTCCTTGTCAAGAGCTAGCCTCACCCATAGTAAGTTGAATTGGCAACTACCTCTGGTTTTAAGGATAGCAAATGGCCAGCCAGTTGAAAATACTCCTTACAGGCTGTAACAAATTACTAACTCCAGATAGAATGATAAAGCTCTCCAAGGATTAAATATAAGTTGGCTCTGAAATGTCTCTGGCTATTCTAACACATTCATAGCCCAGTGAGATTGAATATACCAGATAAACAAACCCACCAGTCAGCCAGCAGGGTATTGAGGAAGTAGAACCCCGGGTTAGAAAGCTCTGGAGAAGGTGAGAAATAACAAATGGAAAGTTTCTGAGAATGGTATGCTCTCCTTAAGGCCAGTGTGCTGGTACACGGAGTAGGCAAGGCATGAGACACTGATGGGCGGTGCCCAGCCACATCAGACCCCACTCCCAGGTAGGTAAAGGAAGAAGGATGAAGCCAAACTGAAGCCTTTCTCTTACTTCACAAACTTGCCAGGTGCAGGCCTGCCAGAGTGAATCATCAGTTTCCAAAGAATTGGTATACATTTTATTATAAAGTCATACTGACCATGACTTAATCATAGATTAAATTAGATCAATGTCCTAGGATGGCTCATTAGTAAATATCAGTTAATGTGAAAGGATAAACTTAGCATAGAGAAGCCCATCAGATTAGCATTGACTGTACAATACATTTTATTTTTTATTTATTTATTTTTTGAGACAGTCTCGCCTGTCACTCAGGCTGGAGTTCAGTGGCGCAATCTCGGCTCACTGCAACTTCTGCCTCCTGGGTTCAAGCAATTCTCCTGTCTCAGCTGCCTGAGTAGCTGGGACTACAGGCACATGCCACCATGCCCAGCTAATTTTTGGATTTTTAGTAGAGACAAGGTTTCACCACGCTGGCCAGGCTGTTCTCTAACTCCTGACCTCGTGATCCACTGTGCCCGGCACTGTACAATGAATTTTTTTTTTTTTTTTTTTTTTTTTTTTTTTTTTGAGGCGGAGTGTAGCTCTGTCGCCCAGGCTGGAGTGCAGTGGCCGGATCTCAGCTCACTGCAAGCTCCGCCTCCCGGGTTCACGCCATTCTCCGGCCTCAGCCTCCCGAGTAGCTGGGACTACAGGCGCCCGCCACCTCGCCCGGCTGGTTTTTTGTATTTTTTAGTAGAGACGGGGTTTCACCGTGTGAACCAGGATGGTCTCGATCTCCTGACCTCGTGATCCGCCCGTCTCGGCCTCCCAAAGTGCTGGGATTACAGGCTTGAGCCACCGCGCCTGGCACAATGAATTTTAAAAGGTTGTTCTTTGAGATAAATTCCTGATATCAACCTGTTTACTCATCATTACTCATCATTTCATAAAAACAGAGACTAGAACATGTCTTCTAATTCATCCCAGTTACTTGCATTTCTCATCTCTTTAGATGATCATAACTTTTTTTTCATTCAGCATGTACTTCTTAATTCATTTTGATTTCCTGACTGTTTTCTGCCTTGCTGTTGGCTTGCTCAATCCCTTATTTTAGTTAGGTAACTTTCTGAACATTAACCAATGTTAGCAATATCCCCAAGTCCTATTCTTTCTCTCCATTCCTGTCTGTTGACCATGGACTCTAGTTAACTCCAAAGCCAACTCAGCATTTATTAACCCTGATTAAAGACAAGGGATTGTACCCTCCAAACTGAATGACACTAAGTATTTTTGATCTTCTGGAGTTTATGTGTTACCATTTAATGTTGACATAAGCCTTATTAGCCTCCAGATTTTTCTATTTGGTCAGGACAAACCAGTGATATGGTACTTGGAGAAACAATGTAAATGCCTTTCCCCTGGGCCAGACAGCCTTCCTTACCTTGCAGGGTAAAGAAATCATCAAACTGGTAAACATGCTCTGGGTCAGTAGCAATTAGATTCATTTCTTTGTGGAATATTTCAAAGTTGGGATCATTTTTCTTCACCACCCCTATCACAAATATCTCCACATTGGTGTCACTGGCATTCTTCACCACCTCTGTCAGTTTCTCTTTATCACGAGAATCTGTCTGCCCATCAGTGATGACCAAGGCCACTTTTTTTACACCTGGCCTTGCATCTTCGAACATGTCGTTGGCTGCTTGGAGAGCAGTGGCTGTGTATGTGCCTTCCCCAAGATACTGCATGTTGTCCACAGCCAACTTGAAGTCATCCTTGCTGGAGAACTGCTTCAAATTAGCCACCTTCTCCACCTTATGGCTATAGTTGATAATGCCTATGCGGGCCGTGGCAAGGTCCAGAGCAACCCGGTCAGCCATAGTCTTCACAAAATTTTTGATGATCTGGAAGTTCTCTGGCCCCACGCTTTCTGAGCTGTCAATCACAAACACCAGCTCTAGCGGAGTCTCTTTGCATTTGGGCCCACAACCTAAAAGATGAATGTCGAGATAGAAACATTGTGGGAATGATTGACATCAGATTGTTGAGGGGAGGGGAGAAAAAGGCAATGATGAACCTGAGACCTGAATTATTCTCTTCCTTTTCTGTGATTGTAAAAATACCTGACAGCTCTCTCCCTTCTGGTTTCTATACTTGACTCTTTTAAAATATACATAATATATAATATAATATAATATAATATATGTGTGGGGAAAAACACTGTAGTGGATAATAATAAATACTTATGTGCTTGTTTCTTGGATTTTAAAATAAAATATTTTTAAAAGAGTTAGCATGCCCTGTGGATGCCATCCCAATAACATTCCTCTTCCTCTCCCAGAGAGGTAACCACCATCCAACATTTGCTGTTTATCATCCCACCATTGTATTTAATCTGAATCTGAAAACTGATATTTCAGTCTTCAACCATAGCCATATATGAAAATTGAAATTTGCTCACCAGGCTGGCCAGTGGATGAAGTAATGTGATGAAAAATTGTCATTGTGGTGGAAGGATTAGGATCTTAAATGTACACAGGAACAGCTATCCCTAACTACTCTAGTTTATGTCTCCAGTCACCCACAATGACAACTATGGCAGCTTACACGTTACCAAGGAGGCCAGCAGTACATCCATGCTATGAAAGCTTTTGAGGGGAGTAATCCCCGAGAACACTAGTCAGTTAAAAAAACCTTCTATTTAAGTTGATAACAACCATGTAAAGCAGTTGCCAGAGTCACCAGGAAATTTATCAGGGTTCTGTTTCTTTATTCATATCTTTGTGTTATTCAATAAGCCTACTGCAGAAAACCATCAGGAAATTATGTACTATTTTTATAGGGCTTCTAGAACCCAGAAGCCATGTCTACATTGCTCTCTCACTAGAGAGACTCCCAGGCTGATTCTTAGGCCCAGCAGTCTTCTAGGAAATAAGCTGGTTCTGGAATTCTCTGTATAGAAGGACAACAATATGCCTGCCTCTGACTACTTTAAACCCAGAAGATTCTCCCATCATTATTCCATTAGTCTCTTGTCTTTTGGCTAATTTCTTTTCTTTACTTCCTCTTTCTGGTAACTCTAAGTTTACCATTCAACCATGGAAGGATTTAGTAGTTGTGAAGCAAGGTGAACACATGACTCTGTCCTCCCACCTTTGGGACTGAGTACAACTCAAAACTCTACTCGAAAGAATTCATGGCTTCAGGAAAAACACAGACATTCTAATCACCAGCTAGGCTGGACTCAGATACCAGTTTGGCTCTTGTAGTCATATTTCCTTTGTTGAGTTTTTCTTCTCAGCTCAGGTAAATGTCACAGAATACAAACGAGTACTGTGCTAACAAAAGGCCCGGCTGCCTACATACTCTAGGCTGGCACCCTCACATGCCTTAACCAGTCTGGGAAGATGATTTTATTTTCTTACATCAGGATTTCCACAGTCTCTCTTACTGCTTCCTTTCAGTATCCATTGACTTCAAATGAGCTTTACATTTTCCCACTAGCTATATAATATACATCTGGACAAACACATTCTCTCACCAACCCAGTACATAGTGGGGCTGATACTTTAAAGTGATGTTTTTTTCTTGAGAGTCAAATCTTACCACATATTTCTGTAATAAGTTTGATAATTTCTTCTTTCTAGGGGATAAAAAGAAAAATGTATCACTATATGAATGACTATAATATTTTTCCTATAGCTATAAAAGATATCTTATTACAATCAGCATTGACCATTTGATTTAATTCTTTCAATGCAGAAAATAAAATAAATAACACAGAAGTCAAAAGTTGACTATAATATACCATAACTAAAACGCATTTGAGCTGTGAAACTTAATAGCTGAGACTTTTGGAATTCAAATTGCAACTGCAGCATTTATCAGCTATGTGACCTCAGGCATTTGGTGCCCTAACAGTATCTGTGTCTCAAGGCTATGGTATGGATTAATCAATGTTAATGCACACATCAACACAGGGTCTGGCAACTTTAACATACCTACAGTGTGGCGCTATATATACATTCAGTTACACAATTTAAACCACATGTGCTGAGCAACCAAGACAAGCCCCAATGCCTGCAGAGAATTCATTCTGTGCTGTGTTTTCTCTTCTTTTTTTGTGCTAGTTCCTGATTTTTTAAGTCCTCTCTTCAGCTTCTTAACACTCTTGCTTTGGCTCTTCTGTGACATTTCCCCATGTTCCTGAATGCCCTTTCCTTGTCCTGCTGCCCATGAGCTCCATCAGAAGGGCCTGAAATGAGCTGTGTACTAGAAATAAAGCTGCCAACGCTCTTCCCTGTGCAGCATGTTTATAAGTAAGTACGATGAGAGTAGAGAAGGCAGGATTCCACATTTGTCCAACACTTGAAGCTAAAAGAGATGATTAACAGAAGCCTAGATCTCAACAGGAGGACCAGTGGACCCAATCTAAGAAAATAAATTTTAACAGGTGCAAAAGTAAAACTTTTAAGAACAAATCTATAATGACAGAATCAAGGTGGAGGTGATGTAGCCTGTAACATGGCTTAAAAGTAGAATATATGGGGAATATTTGTAATATTTTAATTTAACTTTTAAAACTGTACGTAAAAGCTAATGATTCCAAGTGGCTATTTAAAAAGAACATCTACCACAATGTTGAGTTATATAATGCAATTCCACAAAATGAGAGTCAACAGTCATCTTTTTTTCTAGGCTTTGTCATGCTTTCCCACACTTAAAAAGACATTTTAAAAAATCTGAAACATGAACATGTATAGAAAGGTAAAATGTACGTATTTATATTTTTATATTAAAAATATCTAGAAAGGGGAAATGTATGTATTTATATATTTATGCTTAATTTCTTATAAATGGAGAAAATACTATACATCAAGTTTTATGGTTATAATTTGTCACAATACTATATTATAATTCATTTTCCACATTATTAAGGATTCTGAAAAACTTGATTACTGAAATTGAATGTACGGCCACTTAAAGGTTCTGTGATACACACTCTCATACTGTACTTTAGAAAACTTGTAGTAACTGACACCTCCAACAGCAGTAGATAAGAAAATCTGTTTTATTTTAGCCACACAATACCGGCTGTTATTATATCATCTTTGTCAATTGGTAGATCAAAATCATTGTTTTAAATTACATTAATTAAAATATTCGTGAGGCTACATTTCATTTCATATGCATGTTTCCAAGTTGTTTTCTCTTGTGCATACCTGTGTATGTTCTTTGTCCTACCTTTTTCTATGGGAATATTTGCTTTTTATTCACTTATAAGAGCAATGCATGTATCAAGGTTGGATTTTAATTTTGCAACATATTTTGTGGCATAATCAGGTTTAAAATACTTGAAGTCACCATATATATAAATGTTTTCTTCATGTTCTTTGCATTTAAGTGACTGGAAGAGTTCATTCCTTCCCCTAAAATCACTGAATAACTACCTTGGCTACTTGGTGCCAATGATGAAGGCATCATATTTATACCCCTCAAAGGATTCACAATCTAGGAAGAAGTAGACAGACGAAGGCTTTCATAAGTGCTATGGACAGCCGAGGAACCATCTCGATCTGCTGGGAATTCCTGGGGCAGGAGAATGGGAATGGGACTGTGGTCCAGGGAGGCAGACTCTGACCAGGTTGGGACAGGGAAGGGGACCATTCAGGCAAGGGGGTCGGCCTTCTCTCAGAGCATACTGCATTACAGTACTCGAGTAAACTTATGAATCAGGGCACACAGCAGAAACAATGACAAGAAATGTTGGAGACAGATGGACTCTTGAGGACCTTTGTGTCATGTTGAAGAGTATGAACTTTATCCTGGGCAGTGGGACTCACATGATCCCTAGGCAGAGAAGAGCTCTGGTGGAACTTTTATTTAAGAGATATGATCATAGCAGCCAGTGGAGGGGTTTCAGGTTCCTAAATGATTCAGGCAAAAAAAAAAAATATGACATCGGAAGGCTGTGGTAGTAGTAATGGATGAGGAGGATAGGCCTGGAGGGACATTCCAGGGGAAGAATGAGGGGCTTGGTGAGTAACTGCAAGAAAGGATGAGGGAAAGAAGGAGTCTAAGAGGAGGCAAATGATGGTGGGGCCATACTCTGAGAGAGGCAGGAGTGGGATGGGGGCAGGTTGGGAGCTCATGAAGATGATGGAGCCCAGCTTGAGTCTGGCTAAGTCTCATGCGTCTATAAAACATCCAACTAGATATGCCCACGGGCAGCCTAGGATGTAAGATCTGGTGCTCAGGAGAATTGTCCAAGCAGGGGGTAGATTTAAGAAATGCCAGTATACACTTGGCTGTTCAAACAGGGACTAAAACTAAGATTGCCTGGAGCAGGGCTTCTCGGCCTTTTTAAAACCAGTGTGTTTCCCCTTCCCCACATTCGATAAATATATTCTTACTGTTTAAAATAAAAACACTGGGGGCGGAGCAAGATGGCCGAATAGGAACAGCTCCAGTCTCCAACTCCCAGCGCGAGCGACACAGAAGACCGGTGATTTCTGCATTTTCAACTGAGGTACTGGGTTCATCTCACTGGGGAGTGCCAGACGATCAGTGCTGGTCAGCTGCTGCAGCCCGACCAGCGAGAGCTGAAGCAGGGCGAGGCATTGCCTCACCTGGGAAGCACAAGGGGGAAGGGAATCCCTTTTCCTAGCCAGGGGAACTGAGACACACAACACCTGGAAAATCGGGTAACTCCCACCCCAATACTGCGCTTTAAGCAAACAGGCACACCAGGAGATCATATCCCACACCTGGACGGGAGGGTCCCACACCCACAGAGCCTCCCTCATTGCTAGCACAGCAGTCTGTGATCTACCGGCAAGGCAGCAGCGAGGCTGGGGGAGGGGCGCCCGCCATTGCTGAGGCTTAAGTAGGTAAACAAAGCTGCTGGGAAGCTCGAACTGGGTGGAGCTCACAGCAGCTCAAGGAAACCTGCCGGTCTCTGTAGACTCCACCTCTGGGGACAGGGCACAGTAAACAATAACAAACGCAGCAGAAAGCTCTGCAGACGCAAACGACTCTGTCTGACAGCTTTGAAGAGAGCAGTGGATCTCCCAACACGGAGGTTGAGATCTGAGAAGGGACAGACTCCCTGCTCAAGTGGGTCCCTGACCCCTGAGTAGCCTAACTGGGAGACATCCCCCACTAGGGGCAGTCTGACACCCCACACCTCACAGGGTGGAGTACACCCCTGAGAGGAAGCTTCCAAAGCAAGAATCAGACAGGTACACTCGCTGTTCAGAAATATTCTATCTTCTGCAGCCTCTGCTGCTGATACCCAGGCAAACAGGGTCTGGAGTGGACCTCAAGCAATCTCCAACAGACCTACAGCTGAGGGTCCTGACTGTTAGAAGGAAAACTATCAAACAGGAAGGACACCTACACCAAAACCCCATCAGTACATCACCATCATCAAAGACCAGAGGCAGATAAAACCACAAAGATGGGGAAAAAGCAGGGCAGAAAAGCTGTAAATTCAAAAAATAAGAGCGCATCTCCCCCGGCAAAGGAGCGCAGGTCATCGCCAGCAACGGATCAAAGCTGGATGGAGAATGACTTCGACGAGATGAGAGAAGAAGGCTTCAGTCCATCAAATTTCTCAGAGCTAAAGGAGGAATTACGTACCCAGCGCAAAGAAACTAAAAATCTTGAAAAAAAAGTGGAAGAATTGATGGCTAGAGTAATTAATGCAGAGAAGGTCATAAATGAAATGAAAGAGATGAAAACCATGACACGAGGAATACGTGACAAATGCACAAGCTTCAGTAACCGACTCGATCAACTGGAAGAAAGAATGTCAGGGATTGAGGATCAAATGAATGAAATGAAGCGAGAAGAGAAACCAAAAGAAAAAAGAAGAAAAAGAAATGAACAAAGCCTGCAAGAAGTATGGGATTATGTAAAAAAACCAAATCTACGTCTGATTGGGGTGCCTGAAAGTGAGGGGGAAAATGGAACCAAGTTGGAAAACACTCTTCAGGATATCATCCAGGAGAACTTCCCCAACCTAGTAGGGCAGGCCAACATTCAAATCCAGGAAATACAGAGAACGCCACAAAGATACTCCTCGAGAAGAGCAACTCCAAGACACATAATTGCCAGATTCACCAAAGTTGAAATGAAGGAAAAAATCTTAAGGGCAGCCAGAGAGAAAGGTCGGGTTACCCACAAAGGGAAGCCCATCAGACTAACAGCAGATCTCTCAGCAGAAACTCTTCAAGCCAGAAGAGAGTGGGGGCCAATATTCAACGTTCTTAAAGAAAAGAATTTTAAACCCAGAATTTTATATCTAGCCAAACTAAGTTTCATAAGTGAAGGAGAAATAAAATCCTTTACAGATAAGCAAATGCTTAGAGATTTTGTCACCACTAGGCCTGCCTTACAAGAGACCCTGAAGGAAGCACTAAACATGGAAAGGAACAACCGGTACCAGCCATTGCAAAAACATGCCAAAATGTAAAGACCATCAAGGCTAGGAAGAAACTGCATCAACTAACGAGCAAAATAACCAGTTAATATCATAATGGCAGGATCAAGTTCACACATAACAATCTTAACCTTAAATGTAAATGGACTAAATGCTCCAATTAAAAGACACAGACTGGCAAACTGGATAAAGAGTCAAGACCCATCAGTCTGCTGTATTCAGGAGACCCATCTCACACGCAGAGACATACATAGGCTCAAAATAAAGGGATGGAGGAAGATTTACCAAGCAAATGGAGAACAAAAAAAAGCAGGGGTTGCAATACTAGTCTCTGATAAAACAGACTTTAAACCATCAAAGATCAAAAGAGACAAAGAAGGCCATTACATAATGGTAAAGGGATCAATTCAACAGGAAGAGCTAACTATCCTAAATATATATGCACCCAATACAGGAGCACCCAGATTCATAAAGCAAGTCCTTAGAGACTTACAAAGAGACTTAGACTCCCATACAATAATCATGGGAGACTTCAACACTCCACTGTCAACATTAGACAGATCAATGAGACAGAAAGTTAACAAGGATATCCAGGAATTGAACTCATCTCTACAGCAAGCAGACCTAATAGACATCTATAGAACTCTCCACCCCAAATCAACAGAATATACATTCTTCTCAGCACCACATCGTACTTACTCCAAAATTGACCATGTAATTGGAAGTAAAGCACTCTTCAGCAAATGTACAAGAACAGAAATTATAACAAACTGTCTCTCAGACCACAGTGCAATCAAACTAGAACTCAGGACTAAGAAACTCAATCAAAACTGCTCAACTACATGGAAACTGAACAACCTGCTCCTGAATGACTACTGGGTACATAACGAAATGAAGGCAGAAATAAAGATGTTCTTTGAAACCAATGAGAACAAAGATACAACATACCAGAATCTCTGGGACACATTTAAAGCAGTGTGTAGAGGGAAATTTATAGCACTAAATGCCCACAAGAGAAAGCAGGAAAGATCTAAAATTGACACTCTAACATCGCAATTAAAAGAACTAGAGAAGCAAGAGCAAACACATTCGAAAGCTAGCAGAAGGCAAGAAATAACTAAGATCAGAGCAGAACTGAAGGAGATAGAGACACAAAAAACCCTCCAAAAAATCAATGAATCCAGGAGTTGGTTTTTTGAAAAGATCAACAAAATTGACAGACCACTAGCAAGACTAATAAAGAAGAAAAGAGAGAAGAATCAAATCGACGCAATTAAAAATGATAAAGGGGATATCACCACCGACCCCACAGAAATACAAACTACCATCAGAGAATACTATAAACACCTCTACGCAAATAAACTGGAAAATCTAGAAGAAATGGATAATTTCCTGGACACTTACACTCTTCCAAGACTAAACCAGGAAGAAGTTGAATCCCTGAATAGACCAATAGCAGGCTCTGAAATTGAGGCAATAATTAATAGCCTACCAACCAAAAAAAGTCCAGGACCAGATGGATTCACAGCTGAATTCTACCAGAGGTACAAGGAGGAGTTGGTACCATTCCTTCTGAAACTATTCCAATCAATAGAAAAAGAGGGAATCCTCCCTAACTCATTTTATGAGGCCAACATCATCCTGATACCAAAGCCTGGCAGAGACACAACAAAAAAAGAGAATTTTAGACCAATATCCCTGATGAACATCGATGCAAAAATCCTCAATAAAATACTGGCAAACCGGATTCAGCAACACATCAAAAAGCTTATCCACCATGATCAAGTGGGCTTCATCCCTGGGATGCAAGGCTGGTTCAACATTCGCAAATCAATAAACATAATCCAGCATATAAACAGAACCAAAGACAAGAACCACATCATTATCTCAATAGATGCAGAAAAGGCTTTTGACAAAATTCAACAGCCCTTCATGCTAAAAACGCTCAATAAATTCGGTATTGATGGAACGTACCTCAAAATCATAAGAGCTATTTATGACAAACCCACAGCCAATATCATACTGAATGGGCAAAAACTGGAAAAATTCCCTTTGAAAACTGGCACAAGACAGGGATGCCCTCTCTCACCACTCCTATTCAACATAGTGTTGGAAGTTCTGGCTAGGGCAATCAGGCAAGAGAAAGAAATCAAGGGGATTCAGTTAGGAAAAGAAGAAGTCAAACTGTACCTGTTTGCAGATGACATGATTGTATATTTAGAAAACCCCATTGTCTCAGCCCAAAATCTCTTTAAGATGATAAGCAACTTCAGCAAAGTCTCAGGATACAAAATTAATGTGCAAAAATCACAAGCATTCTTATACACCAGTAACAGACAAACAGAGAGCCAAATCATGAATGAACTTCCATTCACAATTGCTTCAAAGAGAATAAAATACCTAGGAATCCAACTTACAAGGGATGTAAAGGACCTCTTCAAGGAGAACTACAAACCACTGCTCAGTGAAATCAAAGAGGACACAAACAAATGGAAGAACATACCATGCTCATGGATAGGAAGAATCAATATCGTGAAAATGGCCATACTGCCCAAGGTAATTTATACATTCAATGCCATCCCCATCAAGCTACCAATGAGCTTCTTCACAGAATTGGAAAAAACTGCTTTAAAGTTCATATGGAACCAAAAAAGAGCCCGCATCTCCAAGACAATCCTAAGTCAAAAGAACAAAGCTGGAGGCATCACGCTACCTGACTTCAAACTATACTACAAGGCTACAGCAACCAAAACAGCATGGTACTGGTACCAAAACAGAGATATAGACCAATGGAACAGAACAGAGTCCTCAGAAATAATACCACACATCTACAGCCATCTGATCTTTGACAAACCTGAGAGAAACAAGAAATGGGGAAAGGATTCCCTATTTAATAAATGGTGCTGGGAAAATTGGCTAGCCATAAGTAGAAAGCTGAAACTGGATCCTTTCCTTACTCCTTATACGAAAATTAATTCAAGATGGATTAGAGACTTAAATGTTAGACCTAATACCATAAAAATCCTAGAGGAAAACCTAGGTAGTACCATTCAGGACATAGGCATGGGCAAAGACTTCATGTCTAAAACACCAAAAGCAACAGCAGCAAAAGCCAAAATTGACAAATGGGATCTCATTAAACTAAAGAGTTTCTGCACAGCAAAAGAAACTACCATCAGAGTGAACAGGCAACCTACAGCATGGGAGAACATTTTTGCAATCTACTCATCTGACAAAGGGCTAATATCTAGAACCTACAAAGAACTCAAACAAATTTACAAGAAAAAAACAAACAAACCCATCAAAAAGTGGGCAAAGGATATGAACAGACATTTCTCGAAAAAGACATTCATACAGCCAACAGACACATGAAAAAATGCTCATCATCACTGGCCATCAGAGAAATGCAAATCAAAACCACAATGAGATACCATCTCACACCAGTTAGAATGGTGATCATTAAAAAGTCAGGAAACAACAGGTGCTGGAGAGGATGTGGAGAAATAGGAACACTTTTACACTGTTGGTGGGATTGTAAACTAGTTCAACCATTATGGAAAACAGTATGGCGATTCCTCAAGGATCTAGAACTAGATGTACCATATGACCCAGCCATCCCATTACTGGGTATATACCCAAAGGATTATAAATTATGCTGCTATAAAGACACATGCACACGTATGTTTATTGCAGCACTATTCACAATAGCAAAGACTTGGAATCAACCCAAATGTCCATCAGTGACAGATTGGATTAAGAAAATGTGGCACATATACACCATGGAATACTATGCAGCCATAAAAAAGGATGAGTTTGTGTCCTTTGTAGGGACATGGATGCAACTGGAAACCATCATTCTTAGCAAACTATCACAAGAACAGAAAACCAAACACCGCATGTTCTCACTCATAGGTGGGAACTGAACAATGAGATCACCTGGACTCGGGAAGGGGAACATCACACACCGGGGCCTATCATGGGGATGGGGGAGCGGGGAGGGATTGCGTTGGGAGTTATACCTGATGTAAATGACGAGTTGATGGGTGCAGCACACCAACATGGCACAAGTATACATATGTAACAAACCTGCACGTTATGCACATGTACCCTAGAACTTAAAGTATAATAATAATAAATTTAAAAAAAAAGAAAAAAAAATAAAAACACTATTTTTTCATTCACGATATGCCATCACTGTGCTATTGAATTAGCCTTTTCAAACTGTATGTCCCCTGCCTTCAGTGGCTGCATTCCCTGAGAGTTTGAAGACAGGGAAGACTGAGGCCAGACACTGGGAAATGCTAACACCAAAGTGACAGGTGGAGAAACAGAGTCTTTTTAAATAATTTTATGGGATGTATTAAAACATTTAATGCCATCAATGGCATTTGCCTCTTAAAAGAGGAGTTTGTTAGTCTAAAATGGATCTGCACAATTGATAGCTATTGGGGGATACATTTGATCACAGAAAGGATGAGAGGGAGAGAGAGAGGAAAGAGGCCTTTGGAGAACAGCTTTCATAGGGGAGTAGCCTGAATTTGGTATCAGACAGGCTACCTCTAGCTATAAGGGCTCTGCTACGTGCCAGCTAGATGACTTTGGGTGTAATGTTCAACCAACTTGTGTGTCTCCATTTGATGTAGAGATACTATCTACCCCATGGAGCTGTCATGCAGATTAAAGGTGGGATCTTAGGTAAGAGAAGGTTATTGCCACCAGCCTGTTACCGTCTTCTTGTACCACAACCCACTAGTCCTACACTGCATGGGGGTTTGGCCAGCATTCATGCTGTGAACCAGTGCTCATTTCCAAGCTCTGTCCAAATCCCCTGAAACCACCTGCTGTTTGGCCACCTCTTGGCTGGACCTGTGCATCCAAGCCAGTGCTTCAGCTCTCCAAACCTGTGGCCATTTGAACCAAGAATTCTGGAATTCCATGCCTCCGGTGTGTGGCACAGAGGGACATACGTGCATGCGCTTTGGCCCCAAGGACTTCTCACCTGGAGGAAGGAGTGCAGCTGGAAAAGGACCAGGGTTCCAGAGCAGGGGCCTCTAAAACACCCTGCAGTACTAGGTAAGGAGCCTAACATGTACTGATGTAGAGGAGCCTAACACAGAGCCTGTCACACACTAAATTCTCACTTAATGCAAATTCTCTTTTCCTTCACTCTTCTTGTCTTGCTAGTCTCTTCTTCCAGAATCTAGAAAGCCAAAGTCAGCAGAATGATGTCCCTACTTCTAAGGTCTCTGTCTCTTGGTTGAAAAGCTGCCACTCAAGAGATAAAGCCCATCCTGCCCTCAAACACCATCATACACCATTTTGTCTGCTCTGGACCCCCAGATCACTTCTTTTATCATAGCATTTATCACTCTGTAGATGAACATCCTTTGTTGTCTTTCTCTCCACCAGGCTGTGAGCTCCTTCAGTTCGGAGAGGTAGCCTCACTCTCCACTATTTCCCCAGTGCCTGTTTTGGAGCCTGACTCAGAATAAGGTTTACGGGATATGTCCAATAAAGGTTGGTGAAATGAATGAATAAACGAATGGAGAAAGGAAACCAGTCCCTTTCCCCATGTTGGGACAGTAGGGCAGGTATAAACCTATAGGAAACGTTCCTCTGCTCATTTACATACACTCTTCCCTGCTATTTTTGGGGAGAAATTGTACATATGTAGCTACTTCATCTACTATGGGCATCTTTGGGGGTCTGACTTATGGTGGGGAACAGCAAAGAGAAAAAGGCAGACAGCCCACAGAACACATGTGCAGTTCTGTTGGTCACATGCCCAGCTCTCAGCTCTTGCCTTCACCACCTGAACTGTCACTCCCTCACAGTTGGATGTTCCTAGTACAGTACATTGAATCAGCCCCCCTAGACCACAACCCCTGGAAAAGTCCAACAGGAAAAAAGGAAAAGGTATCTGTTTTTCCTCAACCCCAGAAGATGGATTGCCTTCAAATCAGAAAGGAAGAATGAGACTTTGCCTTCCACTCATGAGACTTTAAAGAGTCCGTTTTCTGTTCTTAATGGTGTGGGGAGAAGAACAGGAAAACATCACACACCGGGGCCTATCATGGGGAGGCGGGAGGGGGGAGGGATTGCATTGGGAGTTATATAAGTATGATATTCAATAAAGTTTTCTAAATAGGAAAAAATAAAAATAAAAAAAATAAAAATAAAAAAATAAAAACGAAAAAAAAATACTTATTGAATAATTGAATCAATACAAAAATGTAATCCCAATTTTGTGATTGCTGCTCTCCTCAGAGCACTTCTAAAGGAACTAGTTCAGGAAAAAAGAGTCCTCATTCTAAAATGAGATGAACCACATAAATTAAAGTCATTTGGTAATCTGGCTTTTTTGAAACAGCCACCTCCTTCTTGGCCAGTAATAGCAGTGTGATCATTTCTACCAAGGATCCGAGTGGAGTAGTCACACACACCCACCATAAGGCAGGACAAAGTTTTATTTCTCCCCTCACAGTCAGATTCAATTACCTCATGCATCTAAGTCAACACTGGGCTGGTAGTAGTTGCTCTCATTTAAATAGAAACTGGAATTCTGCATCCAAAAATTCATAATTATAAAGCTAAAGCATGAATGCAAAAATTTTGCATTTTCAATTACCCTCTAGAATGGATACTCACTGTAAGTCCTAGGTCTCCTTTGGGTCCTTGTAAACCCTACTTAGTGGAAGAAGAGTAAAAGTCAATGTAGGTTGGAACCAGTTAGAGTATAAAATCACAGTGAGACATTAAAAACTACTTCTTGCCTGTTTTCCTGGAGATCCAGGCTCTCCAATTTCTCCTTTATCACCTTTCTTTCCCACATCGCCCCGTTCTCCATGCTCTCCCTTTACACAATAGGGTAAAATGATAGGTTCAGAATGTGAATATAAAAGCCAGATAAGAAAAGCTCTATACTTTGGTTTATCTGCAACTGGCATCTCTTGAAGACCTTCAGTTCTTGTTTATACAAATGCAGTATTTGAAAAAAAAATTGAGGATAACTTATTTACATCCCATCAGATACCATAATCTAATTCATGATGAACCAGAGGTCTCAGAGTGAAGAGACCTTGAGATATACTAATACCATCTAATCAGTTCACCTTTCAGGACATACAACTATTACACAATTTACCAAGTTCCTGAGTTATCTGGTATCTCCTACATGGTATGTTGTAAGATAACTAATAAATCTTTTATTAGTTATCTTCTGAGAAAAAGAAAATGAGATTTTTTTTAAAACATAGAGATGGGATCTCACTATATTGCTTAAGCTTGTCTTGAACTCCTGGCCTCAAGCAATCCCCCTGCCTCAACCTCTCAAAGAAAAGGACATTTTATAAAGTAAAACTATTTATAGGTAGAAAAAGCAATGCGCAAGGATTTAATTTCAAGTGGATTTTTTTTCTTCTGAGAGTTGTAAGGGGACGCGTGACACATATATGAGAGTTCTTCCAAAGTTAAAGTTAAGCTATTGAGATCCTAAGCCTAAGCATTTCTCTAAGATCCTGAGACACTTACCTTCTGGCCTGGGAGGCCACGGCCCATTGTGCCCTTTGGGCCTGGAAAGCCTTGTGGTCCTTGTTCCCCCTACATAGAATATGAGAAAGAGATGTTCTATTAATTTCCCAAGATAGCTTGGATATTCTTTAGGTCAGAAAAACACTTACAGTTTAAAACTGCATTATAGTATTATCTAAATATTGGGGGGGAAATATATATATAAACATTTGTATATAAATACATTCACGTATGTGTGTATGTGTATGGCTCAATGATTTACTAGTAAGTGTTTAACAACTAAGACTAGGATAGAAGTGAAGGCTCTGATTTATGCCATTTGCCTGTTTCTGTGGTGTAAATACTTTCACTGTGGCTAATTTCAAGCTATGAACACATCAGCCAGTTCACACATAACAGATAGCTGCTATTTCATGGTAGTAAAGGTGGGTTGGGTATGGTAGTAAAGGTGGGTTGCATCTGTTTACATTTTTCCATGTTTTATGGTATGTTAAAAAACACAAGTTATTGGTTGGGCGCAGTGGCTCATGCCTGTAATCCTAGCACTTTGGGAGGCTGAGGTGGGTGGATCACCTGAGGTCAGGAGTTTGAGACCAGCCTAGCCAACATGGCAAAATCCTGTCTCTACTGAAAACACAAAAATTAGCTGGGCATGGTGGGTGTGCACTTGCAGTCTCAGCTACACAGGAGGCTGAGGCAGGAGAATTGCTTGAAACCAGGAGGCAAAGGTTGTAGTGAGCTGAGACTGCACCACTGCACTCTAGCCTGGGCAACAAGAGTGAAACTCCATGTCAAAAAAAAAAAAAAAAATTCATTTTGGTAACGGAGGAAAAGAGTATATAACAGCATCCATCCACAATTAATGCCAAGTTTCTGTTTATGTAATTCCCCTTACACTGTTAGTTTCATCTCTGATAATTTGTAGCAACATTCAGGACTTGTTTCCAGCTTTCTCCATCACATTTTAACATTATTTCTTGCCCCACCAAAACCACACAGGTTCCAAGGGGTTTCATGGTGTTGAGCATGACACAGAAACAATCACTAGCAAGTATAGAAAGTCATAGTTCTGATGCTCCTTGGATCTTATACTCAATCCTTATTTGACACTGGATAATTATTAGTGATGAGTCTCTGGCAAAGGCTTGAAGGACCATGGGCTCCTGGGGATTGATCTGTGTTTTTCAAAAGTATCCTGATGGTCCCCACCAAGATCATTGGCATGCTTGATAAAAATTGCATCTCCCAGGCCCAACCTCAAACCAACTAAATGAGAATCACAGGTGAAGGTAAAGGCAAAGTATGCATTTTGCCATAAGCCTGCTAAAGCTTGAGAGCCACTACTCCAGGAGTCATGATGGGACTTATGAGGCACTCCTGGAAGGGGCCACACAGGTTTGCTTGGAGACCATTGTAACTTTGGGCATCTCAACATCCCTGAGCCTCCTTTACCTCGTTCATTGGCTGTCAAGCTTTTTTAAATCAAAAGGGTTCATTCTTTTTAAAATTGTTATAATGCAATATTTCAGAACAAAAATTATATAGAATAAAGTAAACACTTATCTACCACCATGTTAAAAAATAAAATAGATACAATTCAAACCTCTTAGATACTTATCCCCAACCCTATTTCTCTGAGACAGAAAATCTCTACCTGAAATTCATATTTATCATCTGTATCCGTGTTTTTATGCTTTAACTACATTTCAAAATAATACATCATTTTTTGTGTGATTTTTGTTTTGTTTTCATTTTTGTTTTGAGACAGAGTCTCACTCTGTCACCCAGGCTGGAGTGCAGTGGTGTGATCTCAGCTCACTGAAACCCCCACCTCTCAAGTTTAAGTGTTTCTCCTGCCTCAGCCTCCCAAGTAGCTGGGATTACAGGTGCGCATCACTATGCCCGGCTAATTTTTGTATTTTTAGTAGAGTGGGGGTTTCACCATGTTGGCCAGACTGGTCTCAAACTCCTGACCTCAGGTGATCTGCCTGCCTTGGCCTCCTAAACTGCTGGGATTACAGGCGTGAGCCACCGCACCTGGCTGATGTTTTTAATATTTTAAATTTCCAATAAATGATATATTTATGCATCCATTTTTTTAAAAAAACCTCAACATTATCTATTTGAAATTTATTTGTGTGTGTATATATATACATGAAGTTCTAATTTGTTGATTTTCTCTCTGCTATACAGTATTTTATTTCATTAAATAACTGAATACAACTTATCCATTAGCCTTTTGATGGACATTTAGGTTATTTCCAATATTTCTGTTTTAAAAAATTTTAAGAATATTCTTTTATATACCTTTGCATACTTGTATATATTCCTAGGAGGAAACTCTTACATCAAAACAAATATTGTATAAAGTGGTACAAAATAAAGTAAATACAAGTACAGATTCTCTAAAGCTGAACTAAAGGGCTCAATTTTTCACACACCCATCCCTAACCTCTCACAGCACATCGGCTTGACTGAACTCTAAGGTTCTTTTTTATTCTCTTACATGTGTTTCTAAACTGGTTGTAGGTATGGGGTTATGGTATTGCCTCCCCAATTCAACACCAGAGGACTTGAAACAAGTTCTTTACAGCGGTGAGACTACAGAGAACTTAATTCACTGAATGTCTTTTTACTTTGTTATCTCTTGAGCCAAGCCCAATGCAGTGACATACTGGGCCCCCTGGGAATGGGTATGCAGTGTTGCACTACAATGTCTTCAGCCCCCCAGGGAGGCTCACCCAGAAGAAGGAGTGCTTCCTCTGTTAGTTGCTTAGAGGGAACAAGTAGGGGGATGATTGGTCTTCTTTATTCAGTTTAAAGTCAGGAGAGAATACAGTAGTCCCCCTATATCTGTACTTTCACTTCCTGTGGTTTCACTTACCCACAGTCAACTGTGGTTGGAAAATAAGTTAGTATAGTACAATAAGATATTTTGAGAGAGACCACATTCACATAACTTTGATGACAGTATACTGCTTATAGTTGTTCTATTTTATTATGTGCTTGTTAATCTCCTACTGTGCCTAATTTTAAATTAAACCTTATTACAGGTATGCGTATATAGAAAAACATAGTATATTTAGGGTTTGGTACTATCCAAGGTTTCAAGCACCCACTGGGAATATTGGAACATATCTCCTGCGGATAAGGAGGAACTACTGTAATCTTTTTCCACCAGGAAACTTGATGTCTTGGGAGCCCCAGAACCCTGGATTGGAATTTGTGCCAGTTAAATAAGCCCTAAACATTCGACTGACACTGGAACTCCAAGATGAAAATTCAAGCAAAAAAAGGAGAGGAGAAAAATTTGTCCTGTTTCCAAAGATGGCACTCCCAACACAGGTGTCATGAAGATGAACAGGCGGGAATGTGTAGCTAACACAGACCAACCTCATTATGCTCACTGCAAAACATGCTCTAATAGGAGTGGATCTGCAGTCTGCTTCTGAACATGAAGGTTAGTGCGGTCTGCCTACATACAGACTAGCAGCCAGCCCCCATAGTGATACGCAGGACTGCAGGCAGCCACCTGCCTGAGGTTATACTATCTTCTTCTGTTCAAATCAAAAGGAAAACAAACACAAATATTATAGGAAAGATATCCTCTCAAGAAAGATGTCTTGGTAAAGTACACTTTGGTATAAATTTGTTTTCTCAGATTTTTTGTGGAGGTGAATGAGGACATTTTCATTCAGTGAGGTACCTGGTTGAAGGTTTGGGTTGCAGGGGAGATGCGCCAGACCACTGTGGCTGAGTTAGGGCTCCAGTTGGCCAGGGATAAGAGAGACTAAAGGTTCACGGGAGAACACTAAGAGGAAATCCATGGTTGGCTTTGTCTCAACCTCAAAGGACAGAACAGTGTGATAAACAGAGGAGCTGGGACTGTGATGTGATAGCGAATATCACTGGGAGTTGTATGTTAGACAAAGTGGATCCAGAAAGAATGCCATACCTTTCTGACAATTACTCAGAATAATTATTTCTTTTGCAATATTTCAGGTTCCTCCAGTAGCTAATACAGAAGATGTCCAATAAATGTTCATGAGTAACTAGATGCCTTTAAGAAATGACACAATTTCCTAATATAGCTAAAACCTATTGCTGTAATGGGAAGCATGGCACATGCCCTGAGGGAAAAAACGTTAGAGTAGCAAATTACCGTGTTAGGATAATATTCAGGAATTTCTTTTGCATTACCTCACAATATAAATATTTTCTGTATAACTGTTAACACTATAGATATTCCAGGCAGCTAGATTTCCCTATAATAAAGGCAATTCATTTTCTTTTTAATCGCTAGTTTCCCTTCAAAATACTTAAAGGCTTCCTATAACTTTCAGAGTAGACTATCTAGCTAAAAGCCTTTAGCAAGTAAATCCATGTCTGAGCTTGGCAGAGGTCAATGCTATCCAATTAGACTTTTAAAGGTGTAAGTCTCAGGAAAATAATAAATAATGATTTGAGTGTGGGTCAGAAGCAACTGCAGGAAACAACCTATTGGAAGCTATAATTAAATCTAAATTTCAAACCATGGTTAATCACTATATCACCACATTAGATGTGTGTCCTGATAAAGATGTGATCATTTTCATTTTTCAGATGACTGCTTGTTCTCTGGGAAAGAAATTTCTAAGAATAATGCATATCTACCTGAATGCTTCCACTGATTTATTTTTGCATTACTGATATGTCAGGAAACAATGATTTGTCTTTTGAAATGTTTTCTCAGTAAGGTGTGGTAAGAAAAAATCAAATTCATAGATGATCATAAAATGTAAAATGGATATCTGGCTTCTGCCAGTATGTAGAAAAGTAGAAAAAATGCTACTCTTATTCTTAAAACCCCAACAACAAAAAATGAGAACTAATCTGTGAAGTCACAGCTTTTCTTGAATCCATCATAGAGCTGTGGTTGCAGGGCAACCAGCCAATTCAGCATCTAAGGAAAGTCAAGATCCTTCAAGGAGACACAGGCTTGGATATTCACTTACCTGGTAGAAGTGCCACATGTTATACAAGCTGGTAAGAATTCAGCTAAAATTTTTAACAGGTCGCTAAAGGCTGAGTGTGTGACAGCATGAGGGGATAGGACCCCTGGGAGCTTCAGGCACAAGGGAAAATCACACCTCCCCACAGACTTTTCTCAGGGACTTTGCTGGTGCTCAAGTGAAAGACTGGGGCCAGGAGTAGGCTTCCTTTGTGGTGCCAGCCTTGGGAGGGAAGCAGCAGTCCCACAGGTCTCAGTCTGTTTGTGCTGCTATAACAAAATACCATAGACTGGGTGGCTTATAAACAACAGCAGATTATTTCTCACAGTTCTGGAGGCTAGAAAACCCAAGATCAAGGAATTGGCAAATTCAGGATTTGGTGAGGGTCTATTTCCTGGTTCATAGGTGGTACCTTCTTGCTGTGTCCTCACATGGTGGAAGGGACAAGAGAGCACCCCGGGGACTCCTTTATAAGGGTGCTAATCCCATTCCTGAGGGCAGAGGTGACCTAATCACCACCCCAAGGCCCCACTTCCTAACACCAACGCCTTGGGGATTAAAATTTCAACATATGAATGTGGGGACTATATGCAATTTCAGACCACATTCTGTTTCCTTTTGAAGGAAACAGAATAAACCTTGCAAGAATGAATCCTGGGCCCAGATCTTTAGAGATGCCCTACTACTTGGGGAGGGTCAGGAAACCATGCCCAGACCATTAGAGGCCTCCTCCTATGGGTTTGCTGGAACACATAAAACTGCAAACTAAAAAGGGTAAATTTTACTGCGTATAAATAATCCTTTACTAAAGAATGAAACAATTCTTTAAAAAATTAAAAAGAATTAGATGAACACTTGGCAAAATTTAAATGAGTTCTATAAATAGTATTATATCAATAATTTTCTGATGTTTATTATTGTACTGTGTTATATAAGAGAATGTGCTTGTTTGTAGCAAAAACACTGATGTATTAGGGGTAAATGGGTACCATATCTGAATTTTACTCTCATATGTTTCAGAAAAATAACATGACACATACATATATATATATACACGCAAAGTGTTTGATATAGCAAACGTGGTATTATTAACATTTAGAGAATCTGGGTAAAGGATATATAAAAATTCTTTGTATTATCTTTGCAACTTTTTTTGAAAGTCTGAAATTATTTCAAAATAAAAGTTAAACATTAATATATAAAATGAATGAATGAATGAATGTACCAAATGGTTGCAAAAAGATGTCAGCTATCACTGCTGTGGCGATTAAAGCATATGAGTATACAGGTACTTTGCCTACTCAAAGTTTGGGAGCCCAAAGGCTAAAAGAACATCAGAAGACCTAAAACAACCCAGCCATCCCATTACTGGGTATATACCCAAAGGATTATAAATCATGCTGCTATAAAGACACATGCATATGTATGTTTATTGCGGCACTATTCGCAATAGCAAAGACTTGGAACCAACCCAAATGTCCATCAGTGACAGACTGGATTAAGAAATGTGTCACATATACACCATAGAATACTATGCAGTCATAAAAAAGGATGAGTTCATGTCCTTCGTAGGGACATGGATGCAGCTAGAAACCACCATTCTCAGCAAACTATCACAAGAACAGAAAACCGAACACCGCATGTTCTCACTCATAGGTGGGAATTGAACAATGAGAACACCTGGACACAGGAAGGGGAACATCACACACTGGGGCCTGTTGTGAGGCGGGGGGAGGGAGGAGGGATAGCATTAGGAGATATACCTAATGTAAATGACGAGTTAATGGGTGCAGCACACCAACACGGCACATGTATATACATGTAACAAACCTGCACGTTGTGCACATGTACCCTAGAACATAAAGTATAATAAAATAAATAAATAAATAAATAAATAAATAAATAAATAAATAAACAAATAAATAAAATAATCATTAAAAAAGACCTAAAACAAAGCTACGGGTATGGATTTCTCCCTATGCAGAAACAGCTTCTGCTCTTTGAATTCAGGAGGCTTCTACTGTTACCAGAAGCCTCTATGTTTCCCTAGGATTTATATTCATACCAATTTCAGTTCAATTTTTTAAAATTTCTGGGGTACATGTGCAGAACATGGTTTGTTACCTAGGTATGTATGTGTCATGGTGGTTAACTGAATCCATCAACCCATCATCTACATTAGACATTTCTCCTAATGCTATCCCTCCCCTAGCCCCCTAGCCCCTGACAGGCCTTGGTGTGTGATGTTCCCCTCCCTGTGTCCATGAGTTCTTATTTTTCAACTCCCAGTTTTGAGTGAGAGCACGTGGTGTTCAGTTTCCTGTTCTTGTGTTAGTTTGCTAAGAATCATGGTTTCCAGGTTCATCCATGTCCCTGCAAAGGACAAGAACTCATCCTTTTTTATGGCTGTATAGTATTCCATGGTGTATATTGCCACATTTTCTTTATCCAGTCTATCATTAATGGGCATCTGATTGGCTCCAAGCCTTTGCTATTGTGAACAGTGCCGCAATAAACATGCGGGAGCATGTGTCTTTATAGAATGATTTATAATCCCTTGGGTATATACCCAGTAATGGGATTGCTAGGTCCAATGGTATTTCTGGTTCTAGATCCTTGAAGAATCACCACACTGTCTTCCACATGGTTGAATTAATTCACACTCCCACCAACAGTGCAAAAGCATTCCTATTTCTCCACATCCTCTCCAGCATCTGTTGTTTTCTGACTTTTTAATGATCACCATTCTAACTGGTGTGAAATGGTATCTCATTGTGGTTTTGATTTGCATTTCTCTAATGACAGTGATGATGAGCTTTTTTCACGTGTTTGCTGACTGCATAAATGTCTTCTTTTGAGAAGGGTCTCTTCATATCCTTTGCCCACTTTTTGATGGGGTTGTTTTTTTCTTATAAATTTGTTTAAGTTCTTTGTAGATTCTTGATATTAGCCCCTTTGTCAGATGGATAGATCACAAAAATTTTCTCCCATTCTGTAGGTTGCCTCTTCACTCTGATGATAGTTTCTTTTGCTGTGCAGAAGCACTTTAGTTTAATTAGATCCCATTTGTCAGTTTTGGCTTTTGCTGCCATTGCTTTTGGCGTTTTCATCATGAAGTCTTTGCCCATGCCTATGTCCTGAATGGTATTGCCTAGGTATTCTTCTTTTTTTTATGGTTTTAGGTCTTACTTAAGTCTTTAATCCATCTTGAAATAATTTTTGTATAAAGTGTAAGGAAAGGGTCCTGTTTCAAGTTTCTGCATATGGCTAGCCAGTTTTCCCAACACCATTTATTAAATAGGAAATCCTTTCCTCATTGCTTGTTTTTGTCGGGTATGTCAAAGACAAGATGGTTGTGGATGTATAGTGTTATTTCTGAGGCTTCTTTCTGTTCTGTTCCATTGGTCAATATACCTGTTTTGGTACCAGTACCATGCTGTTTGGGTTACTGTAGCCTCAAAGTATAGTTTGAAGTCAGGTAGCATAATCCCTCCAGCTTTGTTCTTTTTGCTTAAGATTGTCTTGGCTGTGTGGGCTCTTTTTTGATTCCATATGAAATTTAAAGTAGATTTTTCTAAATCTTTCAAGAAAGTCAATGGTAGCTTGATGGGGATAGCATTGAATCTATAAATTACTTTGGACAGTATGACCATTTTCACAATATTGATTCTTTCTACCCATGAGCATGGAGTGCTTTTCCATTTGTTTGTGTCTTCTCTTATTTCCTTGACCAGTGGTTTGTAGTTCTCCTTGAAGAGTTCCTTCACATCCCTTGTAAGTTGTATTCCTAGGTATTTTATTCTCTTTGTAGCAATTGTGAATGGGAGTTCACTCATGATTTGGCTATCTGTTTGCCTGTTATTGGTGTGTAAGAATGCTTGTGATTTTTGCACATTGATTTTATATCCTGAGACTTTGCTGAAGTTGCTTATCAGCTTAAGGAGCTTTGGGGCTGAGATGATGGGGTTTCCTAAATATACAATCATGTCATCTGCAGAGACAATTTGATTTCCTCTCTTCCTATTTGAATAACCTTTATTTCTTTCTCTTGCCTGATTGCCTCAGCCAGAACTTCCAACACTATGTTGAATAGGAGTGGTGAGAGATGGCATCCTTGTCTTGTGCCAAATTTCAACGGGAATGCTTCCAGGTTTTGCCCATTCAGTATAATACTGACTGTGGGTTTGTCATAAATAGCTTTTATTATTTTGAGATCTGTTCCATCGATACCTGGTTCATTGAGAGTTTAGCATGAAGGGATGTTGAATTTTGTCGAAGGCCTTTTCTGCATCTATTGAGATAATCATGTGGTTTTTGTCATTGGTTCTGTTTAGGTGATGGATTATGTTGATTTACATATGTTGAACCAGCCTTGCATCCCAGGGATGAAGCTGACTTGATCGTGGTGGTTAAGCTTTTTGATGTGCTGCTGGATTCAGTTTGCCAGTATTTTACTGAGAATTTTCACATTGATGTTCATCAGGAATATTGGCCTGAAATTTTCTCTTTTTGTTGTGCCTCTGCCAGGTTTTGATATCAGGATAATGCTGGTCTCATAAAATGAGTTAGGGAGGAGTCCCTCTTTTTCTGTTGTTTGGAAGTTTCAGAAGAAATGGTACCAGCTCCTCTTTGTACCGCTGTTAGAATTTGGCTGTGAATCCATCAGGTCTTGGGCTTTTTTTGCTTGGTAGGCTATTAATTACTGCCTCAATTTCAGAACTTGTTTCAGTCTGTTCAAGGATTCAACTTCTTCCTGGTTTAGACTTGGAAGGGTGTATGTGTCCAGGAACTTATCCATTTCTTCTAGATTTTCTAGTTTATTTGCATAGAGGTATTTATAGTATTCTCTGATGGTAGTCTGTATTCCTGTGGGATCAATGGTGATATCCCCTTTATCATTTTTTATTGCATCTATTTGATTCTTCTCTCTTTTCTTCTTTATTAGAGCAGCAGCTAGTGGTCTATCTACTTTGTTGATCTTTTCAAGCAGCTCCTGGATTCATTGATTTTTTGAAGAGTTTTTTATGTCTCTATCTCCTTCCGTTCTGCTCTGATCTTAGTTGTTTGTTGTCTTCTACTAGCTTTTGAATCTGTTTGCTCTTGTTTCTCTAGTTCTTTAATTGTGATGTTAGGGTATTGATTTTAGATCTTTCCCACTTTCTCTTGTGGGCATTGAGCGCTATAAATTTCCCTCTAAACACTGCTTTAGCTCTGCCTCAGAGATTCTGGTACCTTGTATCTTTGTTCTCCTTGGTTTCAAAGAACTTATTTATCTCTGCCTTAATTTCGTTATTTACCCAGTAGTCATTCAGGAGCAGGTTGTTCAGTTTCCACGTAGTTGTGCAGTTGTGAGTGAGTTTCTTCATCCTAAATTCTAATTTCATTTCACTGTGGTCTGAGAGACTGTTTGTTATGATTTCCATTCTTTTGCATTTGCTGAGGAGTGTTTTATTTCCAATTATGTGCTCAATTTTAGAATAAGTGTGATGTAGTGCTGAGAAGAATGTATACTCTATTGATTTGGGGTGGAAGGTTCTGTAGATGTCTATTAGGTCCAGTTGGTCCACAGCTGAGTTCAAGTCCAAAATATCCTTGTTAATTTTTTGTCTCATTAATCTGTCTAATATTGACAGTGTGGTGTTAAAGTCTCCCACTATTATTGTGTGGGAGTCTAAGTCTCTTTGTAGGTTTTAAGAAGTTGCTTTATAAATCTGGGTGCTCCTGTATTGGGTGGCTATATGTTTAGGATATTTAGCTCTTCATGTCGCATTAATCCCTTTACCATTATGTAATGCCTTTCTTTGTCCTTTTTTATCTTTGTTGATTTAAAGTCTGTTTTATCAGAGACTAGGATTGCAACTCGTTTCTTTTTTTTTTTTTTTTTTTTTTTTTGCTTTCCATTTGCTTGGTAAATATCCCTCCATCCCTTTATTTTGAGCCTATGTGTGTCCTTGTACACGAGATGGGTCTGCTGAATACAGCACACTGATGGGTCTTGACTCGTTATCCAATTTGTCAGTCTGTGTCTTTTAATCGGGGCATTTAGCCCATTTACGGTTAAGGTTAATATTGTTATGTGTGAATTTGATCCTGTCATTATGATGTTAGCTAGTTATTTTGCTCGTTAGTTGATGCAATTTCTTCAGTGTCAATGGTCTTTAGAATTTGGTATGTTTTTGCATTGGCTAGTGCTGGTTGTTCCTTTCCATGTTTAGTGCTTCCTTCAGGAGCTCTTGTAAAGCAGACCCAGTGGTGACAAAATCTCTCGGCATTTGCTTGTCTATAAAGGATTTTATTTCTGCTTCACTTATGAAGCTTAGTTTGACTGGATAAGAAATTCTGGATATGAAATTCTTTTAAGAATGTTGATTATTGGCTCCCACTCTCTTCTGGCTTGTAGGGTTTCTGCAGAGAAATCTGCTGTTAGTCTGATGTGCTTCACTTTGCGGATAACCTGACCTTTCTCTCTGGCTGCCCTTAACATATTTTCCTTCATTTCAACCTTGGTGAATCTATTATGTGCCTTGGGGTTGCTCTTCTCAAGGAATATCTTTGTGGTGGTCTCTGTAATTTCTGAATTTGAATGTTGTCCTGTCTTGCTAGGTTGGGGAAGTTCTCCTGGATAACATCCTGAAGAGTGTTTTCCAGCTTGGTTCCATTCTCAATGTCACTTTCAGGTACACCAATCAAACATAGGTTTGGTCTTTTCATATAGTCCCATATTTCTTGAAGGCTTTGTTCATTCCTTTTCATTCTTTTTTCTCTAATCTTGTCTTCATGCTTTATTTCATTAAATTTATCTTCAATCTCTGATATCCTTTCTTCCACTTGATTGATTTGGCTATGGCTATTGATACTTGTGTATGCTTCACGAAGTTCTTGTGCTGTTTTTCAGCTCCATCAGGTCATTTATGTTCTTCTCTAAACTAGTTATTCTAGTTAGCAATTCCTCTAACCTTTTTTCAAGGTATTTAGCTTTCTTGCATTGGGTCACAACATGTTCCTTTAGCATAGAGGAGTTTGTTATTTCACCTTCTGAAGCCTACTTCTATCAATTCATTAAATTCATTCTTCATCCAGTTTTGTTCCCTTGCTGGCGAGGAGTTGTGATCCTTTGGAGGAGAAGAGACATTCTGGTTTTTGAAATTGTCAGCATTTTTGTGCTGGTTTTTCCTCATCTTCATGGATTTATCTACCTTTGTTCTTTGATGTTAGTGACCTTCAGATGGGGTTTCTGAGTGGACATCATTTTTGTTGATGTTGATGCTTTCCTTTCTGTTTGTTAGTTTTCCTTCTAACAGTCTGGCCCCTCTGCTGCAGGTCTGCTGGAGTTTGCTGGAGGTCCACTCCAGACCATGTTTGCCTGGGCATCACCAGTGGAGGCTGTAGAACAGCAAAGACTGCTGTTCTGTTCAATCCTCTGGAAGCTTCATCCCAGAGGGGTACCCACCAGATGCCAGCCAGAGCTCTCCTGTATGAGGTGTCTGTTGGCCCCTGCTGGGAGGCCTCTCGGAGTCAGGAGACACAGGGGTCAGGGACCCACTTGAGGAGGCAGTCTGACCCTTAGCAGAGCTTGAACGCTGGGCTGGGAGATGCACTGCTCTCTTCAGAGCCAGCAGGCAGGGACGTTTAAGTCTGCTGAAGCTGCCCCCACAGCCACCCCTTTCCCCAGATGCTCTGTCTGAGGGAGATGGGGGTTTTATCTATAAGCTCCTTGCTGGGGCTGCTGCCTCTTTTCAGATACGCCCTGCCCAGAGAGGAGGAATCTAGAGAGGCAGTCAGGTTACAGCAGCGTTGCTGAGCTGTGGAGGATTCCGCCCAATTGGGACTTCCCCGCAACTTTCTTTACATTGTGAGGGGAAAACTGCCTACTCAAGCCTCAGTAATGGTGGACCCTTCTCCCTGCACCAAGTTTGAGCATCCCAGGTCGACTTCAGACTGCTGTGCTGGCAGTGAGAATTTCAAGACAGTGGATCTTAGCTTGCTGGGCTCCATGGGGGTGGGATCCACTAAAGTAGACCACTTGGCTCCCTAGCGTTAGCCCCCTTTCCAGGGCAGTGAACAGTTCTGTCTCACTGATGTTCCAGGTGCCACTGGGGTATTAAAAAAAAAAGTCCTGCAGCTAGCTCAGTGTCTGCCCAAAGGACCTCCCAGTATTGTGCTTGAAACCCAGGACCTTGTTGGTGTAGGCACCCAAGGGACTCTCCTGGTCTATGTGCTGTAAAAACTAGGGGAAAAGCATAGTATCTGGACCAGAGTGCACCATTCCTCACGGCACAGTCCCTCACGGCTTCCCTTGGCTAGGGAAGGGAGTTCCCTGACCCCTTGTGCTTCCTGGGTGAGGCAATGCCCCACCCTACTTCAGCTCACCCTCTGTATATCGTCCCCACTGTCTAACCAGTCGCAGTGAGATGAGCCAGGTACCTCAGTTGGAAATGCAGAAATCACCAGCCTTCTGCACTGATCTCACTGGGAGCTGCAGACCAAAGCTGTTCTTATTCGGCCATCTTGCCAGCCTCCAATCCTGTATAAGCTTTCTATAAATTTGATTTTATAATATGGGAAACTAATGATATTCTGCACTTTGATACTCTTACTTTTCATAAGGTTTATTTAACTGGTTCTTAAATTCATTTGAAGATGTGTTGAAAGCTGTATTTTCTGCTGCAATTGCTGAGGTTGGTCATGACAATAAGGAAATTCAGGATGCTACAGCTATGGAGGGTCAGTTCAATCTTTTAAACCAGCAGGACTGTCCACTTGGACACAGCCAGTTCTGATGCTGGTTATCTACCCCCAGACTGTGAATTCTATCTACACAGGGATAATATAAATGCTAATGGAGAAGTAGGACACCAGGGCTGGACAGCAAGAAAAGGAATATTTTCCCTTCCTGTATGAGTTCATGACTTCCCAACGTTCCTCTGTCATCTCAGGTAATAACAGAGGCAATTATTTATAACACACTACTTATTTCTAAGAAGAGATAGGTATTTCATGTTTACGAAACTGTACTAGGAGGATCACTCTCAAGGAAAAACATAAATGAGCTGTTCTTGGATTTCAGCACACTCATTGCCTCAGACTGAAATGTGGAAGGTGAGAGGAAAAAACAGCTATAGGCTGGGCATGGTGGCTTAGGCCTGTAATCCCAGCACTTTGGGAGGTTGAGGTGGGAGAATTGCTTGAGGCCAGGAGCTCGAGACCAGCCTGGCCAACATGGCAAAACCCTGTCTCTACTAAAAATACCAAAAATTAGCCAGGTGTGGTGGCGTGCTCCTGTAGTCCCAGCTACTCGGGAGGCTGAGGCAGGAGAATCGCTTGAACTCAGGAGATGGAGTTCTGCAGTGAGCTGAGATCACATCACTGCATTCCAGCCTGGGCAACAGAGTGAGACTCCGTCTTAAAACAAACAAACAAACCAGCTATGGTACCCGAATGGGATTTTGGCCCAAACCCAGGCTTAATTCAGTGAAAACATTTTACTTTTTAATCTTTCTTCTTTGTACTCTTTTCATTTTACTATGAAGTTTCTTTCTTCCTTATCATTTTCCAACTTTTACAAAAAGAAAAATGGCTAAGGCCAATAATATGGCCAGTATTTCCAGCTCAAACAGAAGCTTGGGTTTCTCCTCCATTAAGATTTGCAGTCCTGTCTGATAAATCACAGAGACCTGGTTACACATTACAAACAAATGAAACTTCTGGCTAACCATCAGTTATAGGTCAGTTGGAACGTGCTTGGTTGAGATCACTTGCTGTAAAAGCTCTGAGAAGAGGAAGAATTTTACTTTTGTATAAAATTTTATTTGCTGGGATGCAATCACGCAACCATATTAAAAGTTTAAACCCATCCCCACTACTTTTTCATGACCCCCAAAACAATTTTACCATTCTTTCCTCTACTTCTCTTCTAGTTTGCCTGTCCTCCTTTCTAATTACAGTATTGCTAATTAGGAACCAGGGGAAATGTACACTTTGAAAGTGGGGAGTGAAAGCCTTCTGCTAGGTCAAATAAAAAAGCCAGGATTAAGAGGTTGACTTAGTGAGTTAATTATAATTAACAAGATGCAGTGACCTACAGGTCAACAAGTATTTGACCTGGAATCCAGGAATTACCTTTGTGTTGAAAGGGATCATTTTCTGCTTTGTGAGTACAGCTAATTCACTTGAAAAGGAAAATGTACTTCTCATTAGCCTTTGTAGTACATAAAATTGTACATATTGACAGAAGGAGCTTATCCAGAGACCCCCTAGAGCAACCCAATGGTCTGCCATTTGTGTATTGACCTCCTTCTCCCTGAAGTTCTGATCCTAATTCTCCTACTGTAACCAGCAACTGCCACTTATTGTGTGCTGATGTGCAAAGAATTGAGCTAATATACTCATTTAATTTTTGTGATAACTCTGGGAGCAAGTATATAAATGATAAAACCAAGGCTTCACTAATACTTCCACTCAAATGCAAAGCTGACAGTCCCTCCAAACAAAGGCTTTGCTGGTTTTCATTCCCTAATACTATCTTGGTGTAGAGTAGAAGTCAGGCAGTTTCCCCTTCTCTAACTTGATAATTGACAGCTTCCAGTTTCTTAAAATCCTTTTCCTTTGTGGAATTCAATCCCTCTAACTCAATGTCCCATTTAGATATGTTAACATTCTCTAATGGGGACTAAGACAGCCTAATGCTTGTTCAATAAAGAACCCTATTTGGTCAGGAACAGAATCAATGAGTAAGTTACTTGTTATCAGGCAAGTCATTTGTTGGAGTGTAGCCCTGGCTCATTTGGTACCTGGCCAGAATACAATCCTGATGGGCTTAATGGAACAAAAACATAGCTTCATTATATTTGATTTTCATTTAAATGGTGATCTAGTCCCATTGTGTCTGGTGAAAGGCAGATAAATCGTTGACTTTTGACAGATTCAGGGACTGATTTTGAGTCTGTTCCTAAAAACAGTTTAAAACCCGCACCATTTGTACCTCTTCCCCTCTCTCCATGGCCCTCAGTGCAGGGCTTTTGTTAATAACCTAAGCACTGTCAGCCATGTATAGCAAGGGTTTTCAGGAAAGTTCCCATGGAAATGTCCATGTGCTGGATCAAGATGCTGCTGACATTAATACTGATGGCTGTATCTGTTTTTTATTGCTGTTGTAATGAATTGCCATGAGTTTAGTGGTATTCTCTTACAGTTCTAGAAGTCAGAAGTCTTAAATCAGTTTCTCTGGGCTACAGTCAAGGTGTCAACAGGGCTGGTTTCCTCTAGAGGCTGTAAGGAGATAATCTATTTCCTTAATTTTTTCAGCTTTTGGTGGCTACCTGTATTCAACTGTTTTCCTCCATCTTTCCGCACTCCAGTCTGTTTCCATCATCACATGGCATCTTTCATAGTCTCTTCTCCTTCTGCCTCCCTTTTATAAAGGACACTCGGGCCTTATATTCAAGGCCCACCCAGATAATCCAGGATAATCTCCCCATCTCACGATTCCTTCTGCCATTTAAGGTAATATGTACTAATTCCAGGGATTCAGATGTGGACATCTTTGAGAACTATTATTCAGCTTACCATGGTGGCTTTTGCTCTATTTATGTAAAAAAGTAAGATAATAATTATATTGTCTGTAATTTACCTTAATACACTTCCATTTAGATCATATCATGAATATGTATACATGCAAGTTAACTTAATTTGAACTCTAGGGATGCTAAGTTAACACTTGAAACAGCATATTCAGTAGTCCGCACTTCTCAGGCGTGTGCTTCAACTATTGCTATCTGGATTTGCTCCAGAGGGATAATTAAAACAATCTATCTTTGATGAAATAAGGAGTGTTTGAGACATGTGGTAGCTAGAAATGTTGTACAGGTACCTTACCCCCTGCATAAATTGGGCATAAGAGTGAGGTCCACCCACCAGCCAAACAGAGCACCTAATTCTTCAGCTCCATTCAGAACAAGTGCTTCCTACTCTCATCCCATAATGAAGAATCCCTTCACCTGATGTGACTAAAAGGTTAGTTGGTCCTGTCATGAGAATATTTTTGCATTTGCCTCAGCAAATGCAAAACAAATGTTGTTGTTTATTTCATGCAAAGTGCTTTAAAATATATAGAATTGGAACTTTGGCCAATCTTTTAGTAAAAGTGTTTGTGCCTGCTTATAATAAATAGCTGAACACAAGGTAGAATTCTGTCTGAAATTTGTTTTAATTGAAACTTGCCATCTGATAGCAAAGTTGTCTAGGAGGAAGCAGGCACTCCTACTGAATTCTATTCTTCAGGGGCCATTCTTCTGAGAGTCATCAAACAGAATCTAACAAATAATAAATATCCAAATTGGCTTAGCTCAGCTCTCAATACTTACAGTCAAATGTTCTCCATTTGGAGATTGTTTCCTGCAATCATTTTCTTAAACTTTTAGTCTTTGCTTCCATTTTTTTCTGTTTATAACCACTAGCAAATGATAAAGTGACTGGACAAGTAGCAAATGAATATTTGCCAATAATCTCAGCAACAGTCAAGCCACTTAACTATGTTGATTGCTTCAAGGATACATGCTTACAATTTTGATTTTCTATCCAATTCACAGAATTTAGTCCTGTTTTCTGACAATAAAATTGTTCTTAGTTTAAGTCCTAGAGTTAAATACATGAATAAGTCAGTGCAAAGGGTGCCATGGCTTTGAGGAGCTTTTCCAGTTGAACTCAGTTGCATACATTAACTTGTCCTGCCCTCCTGTCTAAACAGCTGTCTGTAAAACCTGCCAAATTTCATGAACGCCTCACATGGCATTTGAATATACTCACACCACAAGTGATAAATAGAGAGAGACAGGGTTGGCTTTATGACAGTTGACTCTGCTAGAGACAAGGATGTCTGGAATGCTCTCTTTGCTGGCCATCTGCACGATGCAGCCTCCTTGTCCTCCTGAGTGTTTAGTGGTTTGTGTGTTCAGATGTCAGTTTGCCTTTAGCTACTCTGATGCCTCTGTTGGTGCTCCCTGTAGCCTCAAGGTAGGTTTCTGCCAGGGTCCCTTACTTTTACCTTCATGTTATCCTTAGCAATCTTGTCCACTTCTATGACTTTCATGGTGACCCTAGAGGGCTAATCTCCAATTCTCTAGTTCCCAGTGTCAGCCCTGTCTCTTAGATCCAGGCATAACTTCATATCTACTTTCTACAGTTTGCCATTTCAGAACCAAACTCATCAAATGCAGCTCAGCCACATCTGCTTTTCACTCTTGGCTTTCCCTTCTCCACTCACCCCTTAGGCTCAGGATTCTTTTTGTGTTCTGACCTCTGTGCTTCCTGAACACCCTCATCCAGTCTGTGGGCAATCCCCAGCCTCCCAAACACATCCAAGAAGTCTTCGCTGATCTGCCCTCACCCCAGCCAAGACTGGTATCTTCCATATCAACCCACAACTTTCTTAGAGCATATGTCTCATAACAGGCTTGGATGCTCACATCCTATCTGTCCTACTTTTCATAAACTCCCAAAGTGGAGGCATTTCTCCTTATTTCTACCTTCTGAATGCTTATTTCAGGGCCCTGCATATTGTTCTGAGCTAGAAAGAATGGATGTGGAGGTTTGCCATCTTTTTGGTAGAAGTTGCCTAGAAATTATGCATCCTAAATTTTGTCTTGTTTAGCCTGGGTTCCTCTCAGTTTGATAGAAAGCAAATTTCATGACAAATTTTTGGAGTTCAATATGGAAAAGAAATAATAAAATAGGGATACATAGAAAAATGCCATCCAAGAATTCACTATGTGGTTCAATTGAAAGAAGTGTTTACAACCAGATTCTCTGGGCCTGGAATCTGGAGCTGAGTCTAGGGCCACTTGATTAAAAACTTCTGTGGCACTGTCCTCTGAGACAGTTAAATAAAGCAGATAAAGGAGTTACCACAAGTTAGAAAAAGACTACACTTCATGTAAGCAGCATTCTGCTGACTGCATAGGCCACTTCAGCAGAGCTGCCAGTATGCAAAGCCAGCCAGAACTGCTGACCTGTGTGGCCACAGATGCTACAACAGCAGCAGGAATGGGGCTTCCAAGCAAAGCATTCAATCCCTCTGTATACTTTTCTGAATGAAAGGATTCCATAAAATGTTGCATGCTTTTCAAATTACTGTTCTCTTTTCCATCTATCAGTTCATTAACAGACAAGAGTAGAGCCAGAAGCAGTGAAAGGCCAAAACACCCTTTGTGCTGATTTAATACTTGAGTAGGCTAAACAATGGCCCCTAAATATCCAGGTCCCCATCCCCAGAATCTACGAACTCTACTATCCACGGAAAAAGTTAAGGATTGTGGCATGGGTAGATTATCCTGGATTATCCATGTGAGCCCTAAATGTAACCACAAGTATTCTAAGAGCAAGGCAGAGGGAGATTTGACAGACAGGAGAGAAGGCCATGCAACAGAAAATAGGGTGAAGCAGAGTCAGACAGAAAAGATGGAAACCACTGGCTTTGAAGATGGAAGAAGGAGCCACGAGCCAAAGAATATGAGGAATGTGTCTACAGAAGCTGGAAAAAACTAGGAAATGAATTCTCACCTAGCAGAGTCTGCATGGCCAGGTGCCCTTCAGAATGTTGTAGAATACATTCTCATGTTTGGTGGGAGGGGATCTGAAGAAGCCCTTTCTTACTTGAAAAATCAAGCACATCCCATTTGTCAATTTTGGGTTTTGTTGCCGTTGCTTTTGGTGTTTTAGACATGACGTCCTTGCCCATGCCTATGTCCTGAATGGTATTACCTAGGTTTTCTTCTAGGGTTTTTATGGTTTTACGTCTAACATTTAAGTCTCTAATCAATCTTGAATTAATTTTCGTATAAGGAGTAAGGAAAGGATCCAGTTTCAGCTTTCTACTTATGGCTAGCCAATTTTCCCAGCACCATTTATTAAATAGGGAATCTTTTCCCCATTTCTTGTTTTTCTCAGGTTTGTCAAAGATCAGATGGCTGTAGATGTGTGGTATTATTTCTGAGGGCTCTGTTCTGTTCCATTGGTCTATATCTCTGTTTTTGTACCAGTACCATGCTGTTTTGGTTACTGTAGCTTTGTAGTATAGTTTGAAGTCAGGTAGCGTGATGCCTCCACGTGCTGGAGAGGAACACTTTTACACTGTTGGTGGGATTGTAAACTAGTTCAACCATTATGGAAAATAGTATGGCGATTCCTCAAGGATCTAGAACTAGAAGTACCATATGACCCAGCCATCCCATTACTGGGTATATACCCAAAGGATTATAAATCACACTGCTATAAGGACACATACACACATATGTTCATTGTGGCACTATTCACAATAGCAAAGACTTGGAATCAACCCAAATGTCCTTCAGTGACAGACTGGATTAAGAATATGTGGCACATATACACCATGGAATACTATGCAGCCATAAAAAAGGATGAGTTTATGTCCTTTGTAGGGACATGGATGCAGTTGGAAACCATCATTCTCAGCAAACTATCGCAAGAACAGAAAACCAAACACCGCATGTTCTCACTCATAGGTGGGAACTGAACAATCAGATCACTTGGACTTGGGAAGGGGAACATTACACACCAGGGCCTATTATGGGGAGGGGGAAAGGGGGAGGGATTGCATTGGGAGTTATACCTGATGTAAATGACGAGTTGATGGGTGCAGCACACCAACATGGCACAAGTATACATATGTAACAAACCTGCACGTTATGCACATGTACCCTAGAACTTAAAGTATAATAATAATTTTAAAAAAAGGAAAAAAGAAAAATCAAGCACATGCCTAGCAACTCCTTCCTCTTTGGCATTATGGTTTTTTTGTCTGCTGGATTGTTTCCAGCAGCATAAACATACAATAATATCTCGCAGCTTAAAAAAAAAAAAAAAAAAAAGCCTTCCTTAATCACACATTACTTCCTCTACAATTCCATTTCTATACTCTTTTTCACAAGTATTGCCTGTATACTTTGTATTCACTTCTTTCTTATCATTTTCTCTTTTTAAAATTTCTTATTTTAAAATCATTTCAAACTTACAGGAAAGAATTCCAAGAATAATACAAATATTTCCCGTATTCCCTTTACCCTAATTCATCAATTAACAATTATTTAACAATTTATAGACGGTATTTAAAGTCTTGAGACTGGATGAGGAAGACCCAGGGCCCAGTAATGGGATTTCTTCTCTTCTATGTATACTCTTACTTTCCACATGTCCTCATCCAGTCTC
Source organism: Chlorocebus sabaeus (assembly GCF_047675955.1). Taxonomy (NCBI): domain Eukaryota; kingdom Metazoa; phylum Chordata; class Mammalia; order Primates; family Cercopithecidae; genus Chlorocebus; species Chlorocebus sabaeus. Next base: position 54,581,236 of record NC_132924.1, on the reverse strand, counting down.
AAGACTTTAAATACCATCTATAAATTGTTAAATAAAATTTATATCTCTTGTCCTGACCTCTCCCCTGAACTCCAGATTTCTATCCCCAAATACCTACTTAGCAGGTCCATTTAAGGATTTAGCTATATGTGCTCAAGTCTGAATTTCTGATTTCTCAACACCTACCCACCTCCATTCTTCCTATTATATGAAGTCACCCATTTCAGAAAATGGAAATTTCACCTTTCCAGTTATTCAGGTCAAAAACCTTAGTTATCCTTGACTTCTCTGTCTATATTATACCCCATATTCAGTCCAGAATGTAACCACCCCTTATCACTTCCACCATCACCACCATGCCCACACCATCTTCTGTCTGCACTTTGGCAATACATTTCTATCTTATCTCTTTGTTTGTTTTTGTCCCCTTATAGCCCATTTGTCATATACTGCCAGAACCATCCTTTTAAATCATGATTTATATCAGGTCACTCCGCTGTGCAAAACCCTTCAAGAACTTCTTATATCACAATGCTCACTGCATTCCAAATTGTCACTGATGTTCCTCAAATATGGCAGGCATGGATTCTTATTCCAATCCCTAATTGAGAACCCCCAAAATTTATTCTATTCATTGCCTGAGCTTCTACCCCACTTCTAAACATGCAGGATTCAATGTTAAGAGCCAGGAATGCAGAGTACAGAAGGACAAATAACAATGCTAATAAGGGAGGCTTTTTGAAAAAAATAAGCAAAAGCGTGTAGTGACGGGATTCTCCCAATGGGTGAGGAGTTGCCCAAAGTCTTCCTTTAATTCATGCTTTAAAATCTACCATCAATACAGCTGGCTACTGTGGGAAACTGTTTTGCACATTGACTGAGATCATTAGGATTAGTTCCAGCTCATAATTTTTAAACATCAGAACATTTTGCTTCTTCCTGTCAAGGCTTGTTGCAATGTCATTATCTTATGCAATAAGAAGAGATAAATTATAAATACCTATATTCTATGGCTCAGAAGGAATGGACTTATTTTAGTGTGTGATATATGGGTTCAATCTTACAATTCCCAATTCCACCTCATATATTAATTACTCTTTGTTTAATCCCTTTTTTTTTTTTTTTTTTTTTTTTTTTTTTTGAGACAGAGTCTTGCTCTGTTGCCCAGGCTGGAGTGCAGTGGCACGATCTTGGCTCACTGCAAGCTCCACCTCTCAGGTTCATGCCATTCTCCTACCTCAGCCTGAGTAGCTGGGACCACAGGCGCCCGCCACCATGCCCGGCTAATTTTTTGTATTTTTAGTAGAGACAGGGTTTCACCATGTTAGCCAGGGTGGTCTTGATCTCCTGACCTTGTGATCTGCCTGCCTCAGTCTCCCAAAGTGCTGGGATTACAGGCGTGAGCCACCGCACCCGGCCAATACTTTTATCACAAATACAATTCATTGTTCAATTAGCAAATGAGAGACTGCATGTAGTAACTGTCTCATATTTAAAGAAATTTGCTTTGTAAGGTATTTAGAGAATCAAACTAGGGAGATAGTTCTCACTATGAGCTGAGATGAAAACATTGACACCAGCTCTATCAGGTACTAAACAAATATCAAGGCAAAACACTAAACAAGACCAGCTTATCTTTTATAAAGTAAAGGGACAACAGACTCAATCCATAGGTCCTTATTTTCTCCCCCACTGTATGTTTTGATATTTTCTTGCCAAATGGATTTAAGGGAATGTGGATGGAGACTTTATAGAATCTAATCTCTATGCACAGGGGCTTTAGCTGTGATAGTCCCTTCTATCTTCAGCACTTACCACAGTACCCAGCACATAGATGCTCATCAATATTTGTTGAATAAATTCTCTGGAAGATGGGCAAGATTATAAATACTGAGGAAAACTACAGACAGGACTCATTTTTTTCCTTGGGTAACTACTGTGTATCCGGGTATATGTTAGGTGCTCAGGATACACAATAAACAAGACATCTACTATCTCACAGTATGGTGGTTAGATAAGAAATGATCACTCATGGTGTGAGAAGTGCTGTGATGTGGACTAGTCACAGTGTACCATGGGAGCACAGGCTTCAAGAGACAGCAAAGGCTTCTGGAGGAGAGGCTATCTAATATAAGCCCTGATATATAAGTCAACCCGTTCAAGTGGGGATGAAAGGGATCTCTCCAAGAAGAGGGAACAGCACGTGAACAAGCACGTGGCCCAGGAAACACAGCTTTCATGGGGAAGTTAAAGACTTTCAGTACAATCAGATCAAAGCCGAGGAGATGAGAAGACTTGAGAACAGGTATGTAGATCATATGTGTACACTAGTTTTTGAAGCTGATCTCTTGGGCTACATGTTATAAACTGAAAGAACCATTTCAATGCCTCTTTTGACTTGTTTTCTTGATAAATACAGAAAATCTTTTAAAATTATAAAATGGATTTTTTATTATATACTCACACTCACATTTTACTGTGGATGAAGTTTTAGCTCATTAAAAAGTACATTCCAGAATGTTTGTTAATGGCAAATAATAGACAGACACTTCCTTACTGGACTTTGGTAAGGAAGTCAGGTAAGGATGAGTGGCACTTTTCTTAAATGTATGTACTAAACCTGGTAATGTGATTTATAATGTCTCAGCAGGTAATATTTATAGACTAAGGTGATAGAAAGGATGGATTCCACCATTGTTCTTGCCAAATGTATAATGAAAATATTCATCTAGGGATAGGATTTTTGTTTTATGCTACAGTCCAGATATAAAATACAGTTTTGTATGGTTCGATAGCTTACAATTTAGTGGGTAGATTTGTAATTAGATTTATATACCTGGCATCAATTTTGTCATAATAAAACCTTTTCCATTCCATGTCTCAGCTTTTAGACACAAGCCACTAGATAAAAATCCTTTCCTAAGAAGTTAAATTTATGTGAACTAGATTTTTGAATGCCATTTGTAATTGCCTGGATGCCTATAATAGCCTTCTTGGTGCAATCCTGGCCCTGTTGCAGTGTATTCTCAGTCCAAGAGTCACAGTCATTTTTTTTTAATTGCACATCACTCCTTTATTAGACTGATCAGGAAAAAAGATTTAGTAAAGTTGTGCTCAAATGAACACTGGGCCCATGTGGCAGGGCAAAGCAAATAGAACATGATTCAGAAATCAGTCAGTGAAAGACACAAAACAAGGCGGGGGAGGGATTCTAAAACACACAGCAGGGGACACTCCTACCCCTCAGAGGTCAAGGAGCTTATATATGGTCTGACTTACTCTTTGAAAGAGTGACTGCCCCCAGGAGACAGTTATTCTTTCAAAGAGTAAGTCAAACCATATCATGTTGTTGGTTGAATCCCAGGAAATGGCTCCCCATTTCACTCTGAGGGAAAGTCAAGGACCTAAGAAGGCCTATGTGGCTATAGGCCCACCCCAGATTCAGTGCTGTTACCTCCCTGACCTCATCTGCATCCACACTAGTCTCTTTTCTCCTCTTTGAACATGTCAGCCACCCTCCTGCCTCTATAGGACCTTTGCACAAGCTCTTACCTCTTCCTGAAATGTTCTTCCCCAAGAAATCCACAAGGCTGCCTCCCTCACCTCCTCTAGTCTCTGCTCAGATATTATCTACTCATAAGGCCATTCACTAAAATTACATCACACACCTCTATCCCCCCTATCCTGCTCTTCTTGATTTGCCATAGCAGTTTTCACCTTCCAACATACTAAATAACTTTTTTATTTATTATATTTATTGCTAATAGAAGCAATATCCATAAAGTCAGGAATATTTGTCTCTTTTGCTTATGATACATCCCAAGCACCTAGAAGAGAGCCTAGTGTACTTACATATGTTCAATAAACATTTATTTACTATTTTATTTTAATTTTTTTTAGACAGAGTCTCAATCTGTTGCCCAGGCATGAGTGCAGAGGCATGATGATGACTCACTGCAGTCTCAACCTCCTGTGCTCAAGCAATCCTCTGGCCTCAGCCTCCTGAGTAGCTGGGACTATAGGCATGTACCACCATGCCCAGCTAATTTCAATAATCCTTTATTGAATAAATTTCCGAAATAAAACTTTGTATAACTAGCAAGGATTGACTAGTGGAGCCAGTATCCTTCACTTTAAGCAGAAAGAAGATCTGGTTTAAGAACTTGTATATGAACTAATTTTCTTTATATGTAAAACAAAACCAGATTATATTTTGAAGGATGTATTAGCATTATTCATCTCACAACCCTGGCAAAGAGTGTGTGTACACTGTTATTTAAGTACATACATAGCAGGAAAACATACCAAATATGATTGTTTACAAAATCACCACAGTATGGTAATTTAAGATAGATTGAGGCCTGTGGAAGATTTATTTCTTTCTAAAACTGGCATAATAATCACAATGGGAACTATTAACACATCAAATTTCATTTTTCAAAACCAACAGAAGCCAGTTGGAGAACTTTCAGAAGACTAGTGTTCTAATGGATTAAAAATCTATTTTCTGCTTTGAAATTTAAGAGGTACCATTTAAAGGCATAATTGCATATGCCTTTTATGAAGTCTTATAAAAGCTCACTGTCTTTATGCCAACGAAGAGGAATTGTAATGAATGTGTTAGGACTACTCTTTAAATGTCATCTCCTCAAATATGAATTCACAGGAAAAGCTGTCCATTTCCAGGACAAGCTTCCTTGCAGAAACCACAGAATTGTGAAAATCTAACAACTAAAGAGCATCAGGTGTCTCATTTATTTCTAATTTAATTATTAATCTAAGAGGACCATGGAAACTGTAACAATATTGCATAGTGATTGACTGATCTAGTGACAGGCAATGATGGAGTAAGTTTCCTCCACCTTAACTTTTTAATATGAGTCTTTAAAAGTAGGACCTAGATAAGATCAATCAAGAATTTACTAAGTATACACCCTCTCATGGGGCAAAACCAAAGCATATAAAAGAACCAACAGACACAACACCCTTAGGTTTATTCATGTCCAATAAGTACATTCACTTTTATTGCATTCATTGTGATCCTGCTGCTTTATAGTGATAGATAACTTGGTCACAAAGGTATCAATTTAGGAAAGTCAAATCCAGCTGTACCAAGTAAGTGCCTACCTGCTAGGCCAACCACGCATACCAACCTGTAAGAGTGAGATATTTCCACTATTGAACACTAGGATTTAGAAAAGAATCACTTCACAAGTTTAGAGTTCTCTTTAATAATGGAATCCAATAATTGTTTGTTGAATTAAAGTATATATGAATGAATCATTTTGTGGGTCTAACTGTATGATTGCAGGTGGAGCTTGGTCATCACCCACCTATTCATTCAACAAATATTTATTAAGTTCCTACTATTTGCCAGACACTCTGCTAGGTGCTGGGAATGAGAGGGGGATAAAATAAACACAGCCTCAGTGCTCACAGAATTTCTTTTTACTTTGAGAAGACAGATAATCAACAAAGAAAGAAATATTTTCAGATAATGATAGTGCTGTGAAAACAATAAAACAGGATAACATGATAAAATGATGGAGAATGGGGTAGGGGCAGGATAACGTGGTCAAGGGTGGTCTCTCTAAGGACATAATATCTGAGCTAATACTGTCATAAAGAGAAGGAACCAGCCATGTCAAATGCCAAGATAGAAGAAACAGTAGTGCAAAGGCTCAAAGGAGTGAATATTGTTTTTGAGGAATAGGATGAAAGCCAATGTGCTCTGATTGTATTGAGTGAGATAAAGTGAGAGGCAAGATAAAGTTAACGAAGTGGACAGCATCCAGATTACAAACAAACTTTTAATGGTTTTCTTTCTTTTCTTTAATCTTTAAAAAATATTATAGGAATACCTTAGAAGCTTTTTAAGCAACGAAGTGATATGGACTAAATTCTTTTTCTAAAATAATATTCTACCCATATAGAATGACTATGTGGGTTTTAAAAAATCAAATAGAACTTCTAGAAATGAAAAATGTAACTGAAGCTAAAAACTCAATGAACTGGTTAAATGACAGATTTGATACAGCTGAAGAAAGATTTAATGAACTGGAACATAGAATAGAAAAATAACAGCCATAATGTAACTCAAAATGATTAGATTGAAAATATATATATAAAAGATATGTAGAGAGGAAAGAACTAAAAGGTTTAACTAATTGAAGTTTCAGAAAGATAGTGGGGCAGAGGGGGAAGAAGACTAGGTCAGAAGCAGTCTTTGAAAATATAACACAGAGAATTTTCCAGAAATCATAAAATATACTAGTCCACAGAATCAGGAATTCTAATGAATCTTAAACAAGATAAATAAAAATCAATCTATATCTAAACACATAATAGTAAGAATGCGAAACACTAAATAAAAAGAGAAGGTATCAAAAGCCACCAAGAAAAGGATAAATTACTGTGAAAGGAATAGTTAGACTGATAGATAACTTCTCGAGAGCAATAATGGAGACGAAGTGACAAAGGAAAATCTTCCATGTACTCAGAGGAAAACTGTACTTGAAATTCTATTCTTAGGAAAATATCTTTTAAGAAGATATTAAGGAGAAAAAAAAGATACTTTCAGGCAAACTAAAATGGAAGAAAAATCGCTCTAGTAGACTTTTACCAAAAAAAAATTCTAAAGAATACAATGCAGGCAGAAAGACAGTGGTTTCAATCTGAGATGCAAGATGGATTAAAGAGAAAGAGAATAGTAAATACATGAATAAATCTAAATAAACAGTGACTATATCCCAAAATAATATTTTAGGGGGTTAAAAACTGATTAAAATGTAAAACAACAACAATAATATCAGGGTAAAGTAAACAGAATTTAAGTGTTAGAGGATTAAAAATAGAACACCAGTGAAATGTAATCAAAGGACAGTAACTACGTTAATTTCAGAGAATAAAAGACTTTAAGGCCAAAAGCATTACTAAATGCGGGGTCTTAACAAAGTCATTACAACCAATATCCTATTTTCTTTTCTTCTATTTCTTTTTCCATTTTCTTCTTAATTCCGTTTCTGTGTTTCTCTGCCTCCAGTTCTCTTCATTTTAATACTGGTTGTTCTTCTCATTTGGCTTAGAGTAGGGTAGGCACTAGTTCCTGCATTACAGCCATGCTCATGATTCCCACTCTGACAATGCGAAAAGTTGTTGTTCTGAAGAACTGCTGCTGAAGAATTTTTGCAAGATTAAAGACAGATTGCTCTGGGGCTATCTTTATGGACTGCCAATTTGAGCCACAATACTCAAAACTTCATTATCTTTCCTTTGTTAGAGATTCTATAAGTAACCCTGAGCAAGTAATTTACTTCATTTTCCCTTGCTTCTTATAATTAAAACAAAAAAACTTATCTGCAACTAGGTAAGGAAAGGTACTGATGACTAAAAAGCCAACAGTTGTAAAGTTCTTAAGGTGTTTATAAGAGCAATAAAAGTCTGTTTAGATTACATATTGTGCACTAATTTGTCATAGAGGATTGCAGTATAAAAGAACATGTCCTTCAACCAGTCAAACAGGAAAGAACTTGATAAGTCTTTGAAGGTGTGAGAAGTGATTATTACAGCCCCATGCCAGTGCAGCTACACATGCCAGCCCAGATCCTGCTGTTGTTTTTCCTTGTAAAGCTAGCATTGATTTCAAAAGGTCACTAAATCCAACTCCTGGATTCTGAAGAACTGTACTTGGGGAAAAAGAATTGCTCTTTATGTAATATTTCTATCTTATTAAAAAAAAAAAAGATTATCAGGAAAAAAAGACCTCACTTTATATACCTCACATCTCCACGTGTCAACTTTAAACTTCAAGATGCAAATTAAAATTTTGAGTGACATTTCGTTTTTAAGACCTCAAATTGATCAGTTTCGTCTCTCTAACATCTACTCTGATTTGATTACTACCTAACGCATGATTAAGTAGGTCGTGTGAAGAGCAGCTCTGAGTGATTTGGGAGATGTTATTTAACATCTCCGTGACTTAGTTTTCTATGGCCTACCTCACAGGATGGTGAGGCTTGAATAAAATAATACATCAAATTTACAGAGTATAATATGTCCCTACCTCTCTCCAGGAGCCCAAAGCTCTAAGTACTAAAAATACCTCTTACCTTGCTAAAAGGAGATGGAGAAAAATTTATACTAGTAACTTACTTCCGACCAACCACTGATGGGTAGGAAAAAGAGAAAATGCCTTTTATAAATTTTCAAAAGTGAAATTCAGCTAAGAGTAACTTATTCATGTCCTTCACTTGACTTGGTTTTATATGGACAGAATCTGTTACAAGAATGAAAAAAATATATGGTATCTACATCTTTATATATTAGACAGATATGAGTAGGTGGGTAGGAGGAAGGGAGAAAGAAAGGAAGAAATGAAGGAAAAGGAGAGAAAAAAGACCAATTTAAACCAGCAGCATGCGAACCATAATTACAAATTATGGACTATTATAGCATGATGAGTAGTTTCAGTATATGACAGTTCAAATGAAATCTTTCACATAATTTTCTAACTTTTGGTGATATTTTCAAATCTCCTTTTTAAATATTCAGAATCAGCACATAGTACTGAACAATGTCTTATCTTTATTACCAAATCAGCAGCCATTTTTATTTTTCTTTTGGAATTTGGAAACTATAGTAAACCTTGAGATAGGGCACCCTATTTAATTCAAAAACGTGATTTCAAAATTTGCTTTTCCTTTTTGTTTCATGGCAGATTTCAGCAAATCTGTGACGGTCACTGTCATCACACAGGGCCTTGTTCATAGCAAATAGGCAAGAAATAGAAGCCAGTAATAATGATGATTCAAGCTCCACTCAATTGAGAGCCTAAAGTTTACATTCCAAATCTGATTTGGAGAACTAGATATTAAAAATGAAAATTTAATAATGAGATTGAAAGAGGAAAACAGTCTACTATATCCTCAGATTTTGATTTAGGAATTATTTTAAAAAATTATCCTTTTTCTTAACTGGCTTGAAGGAATGAAAGCAACTTGGCCCAGGAGGTAAATGAAAGCGTGAAAGTGAAAAATACAAATGGTCACAGATCCAGCCTCAGTTAATAAATGCAAATGTGCCCTGATGTGTAACCACCCTACAGAGAAGACTGTGGACTCAGTGTTTTGATTTTGGTTTATAACCCGGGTAATTGTTTTCAATTTGGTTTTAAAAATAATAAAGGTATAGAGATGCTTTCAATGTCTGTAACTAGGTTTGTAGATTTTGATCACCAGGATAATTTTTAGCCACACCATCAATCCCCTGCCACAATTGACTTGGCAGGCATAATCCTAAGACACCAAACTATTTAAAACTTGAAGTCTCTCATGTGGTCTTGACTCCTCCTTTTTATGAGGTGGAGTCATTGTGTGAATTTCAAAATTACAATAAGAGATAAGTCACAGAGGTTAATTCAAAGAAAGTTCCTGGTGCACGCAAACACATCATCTATGCTATGCTGTTAATTGGATAACTGATTGTTTCTATTAATTTCTGAGGTGTGTTCAATTTGAATGCAGTGATTTTACTACCACGAAGATTGGTTTTTTCTTCCTTTTTCTTTTAATGCTGTTATTTACTTGCAGTCAAGAAGGAGAAAAAATCCTTTAAGTTCAAAAGCTAAAGTCATAATATTAAAATATATGTGCGTTACTCCCTTCATAATTAACACCATTGTACAGCATGGTTATGAGTTTAGAAGATGAAAGAAAAATTCCTCGTATCAATACTTTTTAAGCCTTCTGTAGGTACTTACAACTTAGTGTACTTCAAACCCATCCCTGACTTTTTTTATAAATGGGATTCCTTTTTCCCCCTTAAGTTAAATTTCAATGAATAAATGGTTTCTATTTGGCCTTCAAGCATGGCAATTATCTGTGTTGTAAAAGATTCATTCTAACCACAAATCTAGTCCAGTGGATTCTGGAAACACTTTCAAAGCAATCAGGTCACAGGTAGGAGCCAGGCAGAAGGTTGGCAGGCTCCATGTGAGATTTCCACTACAGAACCGTGACATTCTTTCAAAAGTTAATTTTTCCTGTAAAGGGAAGCCAGAGGTAGCAAAGACACCTGATTCTATTAAAAGAGCCCCTGGAGTTTACAGAAACACAGTTATTGTGGCACAACTGAGACAAACCAAAAGAAATCTTCCTAAGAAATGACATTAATCTTAAACACAGAGTCAATAATCTTATAACGTTCCACATTATGCCCCAAATTCCTGAATCAGAGAGCTTTGGAGGGAGAAGCAATTTTCTGGCTGTGCCCATTTATGCTACACTCTGCAAGGTGAGCTGACCCACCCATCTTCACACCCCTACTTGGTCTCAAATGCTGCTGGCATCCCAAGCAATCACCCAGGACTCCAAACCTTCCCTTATTCTCCTTCCGGAGCCTGACTGCTGCTCCTCTTTTTCTACCGAAATCAGGCTCTTTGTGCCAGCTTTGTCCCCCTCCCCTGATCCTCTCCCTGCTCATCTCTCCCCAGCCTTTGAATCATGGTGCTCCTACTAAATCCCAGGTGTCCCTCATTCTCTGGCCCTGGCTTTGCTATGGACATGAATGAGCATTTCCTGTTACTTTCCTGGTCCTACCAAAAACCCTAAGCCCCTCCAGCTCTTTGGCCATTTCTCAGCCTGTCTACTGACAATTTCTAAGTCATCCATGAGTAATACTGATGCTGTTTGAAATAAGTAAGAAGATTATCAATGCTCTAAGATTCTCTTTTTAGGATAGGATAAAATAAATGATGGGCTAAACTCAGTCCTTATAAGCCCAGGTGTCTGTGCCCACAGTATCAGGAGAATGACGGGGCATTCTGGAAGTTGCCATGGAGACCACCAAACTTTCTGTTCTCTTCTGGAGGCACCAATATACTTCAGAGCAACATATAACTTAAAATTTCCATCTTTCCTAGAAACAAGTTAAATTATGAATGGCAATGATTGTTGACTCTTCACCAAACCTCTGGTTCCTTTTCTTCCTGGGCACACAGCATGACTACCTTTCCCAGCCCCTTTGCAATTAAGTACAGCGATGCAACTAGTTCTCACCAATAAAATGTGAGCAGAGGGGATACATGTCAAATCCTGGCCAAGAGTTTATGAAGCAGGTATACCCCTTCTACATACTCCCTTTTTGCCTGCTGGGTGTAAGTGGTAAAGAGGCCCAGCCAATAGAAGAACCATAAATGGAAGACAAGGTTTTCTAAAATTCTGTGTGGAAGAAAATCACCCACCAACCAGGAACACACACATTGGACTGTTATGTGAGCAAAACCCTCTACTTTGTTTGAACCATTATACATTTGGGTGTCTGTTTGGAATTGGAGCAATGCCTACACTAACTAATGTAACCAACATATTAGGCTTAAGGGCATTAAATCACTTGAGTATTAGAATTGTAGGCCTTCTTCCTGGAAAATACAAGAGGGACTAGCAGAAAGGGAAGGGAAACAGTAGAAATAATAATGTGAAGAGCTACAAACATTTTCCACATATATAACCACGTATTACATGCATTACACATACTATCTAATTTCAATCATTCCTCACAACAACTTTAGGAAATAGTACTGCATTATCACATTACTCAGATGTGGAAACTGAGGGAGACATGTAATATTCAGGAAGTGGAGGAGCCATGATTCAAATCTGTTGACTCCATAGCCCACACTCTGGTTGAATACCAACTCTGTGCCCAGATATTTTATACAATTTTTTCTTTTTAACACCGTGTAAAATAAGCCTTATTATCCCCATTTTAAAGATTAGTAAGCTGAGATTCAACAAAGATAAATGATTTGTCTAAGGTTACAACTGGAAAAAATTGAAGGCCAGATTCAGGCCAAGATCTGAGTGACTCTAAAGTCTGAGAAATGAGTCCCTCATTCTCTTTCCCTTACACCGCAGAAGTCAGAATATAGATAGAGGGAGATGTCATGCAGAATGTATTTCACTCTATTTAAGAGCTTCAGATGTCTCAGAGGTTGATCTGTTAGGCCTGTGACTGTGTGACCACTGTAGTCATTGCTATTTGTCAGTTTTGGGGATCCCAGAGTTTCTGTTGGATAGAGGTCACCAAATTACCCAGCATGTAATTGAGGCTATTTTTAAAAACTGATAACAAACTTGTTAGGCTTGAAATAGCCCCTCCTTTGCTAGAGCCCAACAAGAGGTATCCTCAGCCAGGGGTGGATCAGTCATGTTCAAGCCTACAGGAAGAGCAAAAGCCAGGGGCATGGAAGCTAATTCTCTCAATGAATAAAGCATTTATGCATAGGAACAATTATAGTAGAGCCAGTCCACAAATCTACCTCATAAAGTCTTTAAAGTCGGGAGGGCTACCAGGAATTGTGTTTATATAAGGACTTCTGGGTCCCCTGAATATAAGTACTAAGGGAATGTCAGGGTGGATCAGGACACTGGAACTGACTTAAACAAGGATAGAGAGGGGGAAACTGGCATAACTCCCAATTAGAAATGAAGAATGGGAGAAGCCATCCACGTCTGTCTCCTTGCTTTGTAACCTGGGTGATCCACTCTCTAATCACATCCCTCCGGGCCTCACATTGGCTACTTGGCATATAAAGGAATTCCTCCAGACCCAGCCCCATTCTTTCTCCCTCCTGACTTAATCTGTGGGACTTCTGATATATCTGGAGTCTACATCTGGGTTAGTGCTGGAGGCTCACAGTGGGACAAAATGGTAGCATCATATAACTTCCTGACCTGTGACATGAACCATTTTAGGATCAAACAGCCACAGTCCCATATTCAAACAACAGACATTTGTGGTTGGGAAAAAGCACCAAGGCCCTGAAGGAGCTGGAGTTCCTCTTCAGTGCACAGCCAGTTGGACCAGCAGAGGAATGGCAGGAGGCTGCCATGGTACTAAATAAACAGGGGCGAGCCCATCGTGCTCTTGGGGTTTTCCAGGACCAGAGCTACCACAGCAGCAGCCCTGGGTGGTTCCAGAGCCCCAGGAAAGGCAGGGGAAAGAGGTTCCCAGAAGATCATAGTCTTCCACATACAGAATCAGGAGAATGGGAAGGGGTATGGAAAGAGAAGCCCTTCTACTCCCACATTCCTTCCAGTCATGTCCTTTCATTTTACAAATGGTAGCCAGAGTGAGTCTCTTCCAAACTGATCAGATCATTCTTCAGTTGCTCCTAGGATTAAGGCCAAACTCATTACTTGGCCTATAGGACCTCACAAGGGGCCTGCCTACTGCTGTAATCTAAATTCACTCCATTGTGCCATCCTCTATACTCTCCAGAACCCAAAGTCTATTTTATAGCCTGTAAATCCCATGAGGACTAAGTTCATATATTTTTACTTACTACTTTATACTAGCACTTGGCTTATATGCCTGACATAGGTAGTGCTCAATCAGTATCAGTTGGTTGGTTGAATGAATGAATGACTGGCTGAAGAGCCAATATTCCAGCAACTAAGTTAGGTGAGTGCTGAAGCAAATCACTTGTGATTGCAGCTACAACCCTTATTTCTCCCATAAATGGAAGCGGATAGAGAGACAGAGTACAGTTCAGGCTTCTGTGTTAAAGGTTAACAGCAACAAAGGTTTCCATCAAAGCCTACTAAGCACACATATCAACAGAAGCAGATTTCACTGATTCAAATGCTCTTTGGAAAGGGGTAGGAAATAAGTCAACAAATGAAGGTAAGAAATGAAATTTTACTGTTCCTATAAACTTGAAATGACTCAGAAGAATGCCACCAATTTGGTTTTTTAGTTCCCTCCCTTTTGCAGTGATGGTATTTCGTTGGTGCAATAGTAATTGCGGTTTTTGCCAGGGTCAGGAAAATGAGGTGGAAGTCCTGAGGGACGTACCTCTACCCTGCTGCCAACTGGATGCCAGGCAATCCAATATGTCTAAAGAGGTATTCCTGGTTGTTTTTGTTTGTTTGTTTGTTTGTTTTTTGGGACAGAGTCCCACTCTGTTGCCCAGGCAGCAGTACAGTGGTGCAATTTTGGCTCACTGCAACCTCCGCCTCCAGGGTTCAAGTGATTCTCCTGCCTCAGCCTCCTGAGTAGCTGGGATTACAGGCATGCATCACCATGTCCAGCTAATTTTTGTACTTTTAGCAGAGATGGGGTTTCACCACGTTGGCCAGGGTGGTCTCGAACTCCCGACCTTGTGATCCGCCCACCTCAGACTCCCAAAGTGCTGGGTGGTTTTATTTTTTTGGAAGACAAGTCTCGCTCTGTCATCCAGGCTGGAGTGCAGCGGCACTATCTGAGCTCACTGCAGCCTCTGTCTCCTGGGTTCAAGCGATTCTTGTGCCTTAGCCTCCTGAGTAGCTGGGACTACAGACATATACCACTACACCAGGCTAAGTTTTGTATTTTTAGTAGACATGGGGTTTCACCATGTTGCCCAGGCTTGTCTTGAACTCCTGACCTCAAGTGATCTGCCTGCCTTGGCCTGCCAAAGTGCTGAGATTACCGGCGTGATCCACCGCACCCAGCCTAGAGAAGTTTTATGAGTGAGCCTTAGTCAGAGCTCACTGCTAAGCAGCATCAGGCTACAGCCCTAAGTGAAGGAAAAACTTATCTCATTTCTGATAAGATGGGGATACGTGGCAGCTTTGATTTTGGTTCTTTCCTATGATGGGAGGCTTCAGGACCTGGTTCCATCCAGGATGGAGTTTGGACACAGCATAACCCTGAGGGCATAAGGATGGGCAGGAAGCCAGATAAGTTATAGTTGGTAAAGATTAATTAAACACAACCCAGGTGAAAATGAGGAAGTATTTCCCAGATAAGAGAGCGGAGAAAACCAGCCCCACGCCTAAAAAGGTGGCAGCAATAAACTAACAGCATGTGTAAATTGAACTTATGTTGGTGACAAGACCTGTGGTTTGGCATAGGTTTATTCCCTAAGCAAACTCATGTAAAACTGTGTGTACAGCACTACCACCTTTTAACCTTAGAATTTAAAGATTAAGTATGAGATTGATGTTATTTATGAGAGAGCAGAGTTTTGCTATATTTTCTTTTCAGGGCTTGTACAATATGGGCAACATGCCTATTTGGCCTTTGCTTGGATACTCAGCCCGAGAGATGAACAACTGTTATTTAAAAGACCTGCTGTAGAAGCTCTAGACATTGTGCGATAAAACTGGAGATTTAACACACATTCTATGAGTTCTGCTCTTGACTGAGCTCACTCTCTCTACACAGAAGTAGGCGGTTTAATTTCAACACGGGATTTTCACATTTATTATCTTAAGCTCCTACTGTCTCCTACTTACTAAGAAGTTCTGCTGTTTGAAAAGGAGTTTATTTTTAATGTTTCCACATTTTTAGAATCAATCTCAATCATCCAGAGGTGAATAACTCAGTTTCAAAGCTTAAGCATGGTAAATATATATGTAAAATGAAAAACCAGCTTATGAGGGGGGCAGCAGTGGAATAGGAAAAAAAGACAGTGAACCGGTAAGAACAACATCATCATCAACATATTAGAAGCAGAAGAGGGAATTTTTTAGAATTACATAGTAACCTTTAGATGCCAAATTTGTCTACTGAGACATGAGAGACCCTGAGAGTCACGCCATGCTGGATAAGCTTGATGCTGCTGACATAGAAACAAAGTGACATGCAGATGGCTACGAATTCCAGTAACACAGATTTAGGGCCTAGAACAGAGGTTCTCACCCTGGCTGCTCAGGAGAATCCCTTGGAGAGCTTTGAAAACTACAGCACTCACGCTCTACTCCCAGAGATTTGGATTTCGTTCCTCTGGGAAAGGGCATTAGTACTATTCAAAAGCTCCCTAGGTGATGCCACTGTGAACTAAGATTGGGAAGCCCTGGGCTACCATGGAGGATACAGGTGAGGAAGGTGAGGGGGAGAGAGAGAGAGAGAGTGAGCACAAGCAAGAGAGCGAGCGAGCAAGAGAGAGAGAGAGCAGCTGAGTATAAATTCTCCATTCAATTCACAAAGAAAGGAGAGCAACAAACCACAGGACAGTTCAGTTTTGCACCAAGCAATTTATATAATGTTTAGCATTTGCTAAAGGATTGTATTCATACCATTTTTACACTTCCAGATGATGTCTCTAAATACTGGATGCCATTTAACTGCTAGGCTCACAATAAATCTATTTCATAATAGCCATTTTTGTGTTATCTACAACCTCTTCTCCCCATCACTCTGGTGAAATCAGAGGTGACTCCAGCACAACCCCATTCACTTACTTTAATTCCTTGTGATCCATAGCCAGGGGGGCCAGGAGGGCCAGGCAAGCCTTTCTGCCCAGTATCACCCTGTTAGAAGATGGGGAGAATTTGAAAACAAAATGTAAGAAGATCGAAGAAGAAAGAGCATTAAGTATTACTACTCTCAGCTTCATTCTTACTTCATTCTGACCAGGACCTTCATGCTGCTTATAAGCTACTTCTGATTTTACTTCAAGCGCTTCCCCAATATTTTTAAACCACAGAATTTTTGCAAACAAAACCTTACGTATAATCCAAATAAAAATTAAGCAGTAAGTAGAGCTGCTTGGCCTAAGCAGAAATGGAGGCCCAGGGCCTCATCTGCTTGGGCCCCCTTCACTGCCCTACCACCAAGCCCAAGAACAACAGGGCTGCCCTGCACCACGTATGAAAACCACTGACATGTGGCTCCATATAGCTTTAAGATGTTGCTCCATTTCCTTTTTTTTTTTTTTTTGAGACGGATTCTCGCTATGTCTCCCAGACTGGAGTGCAGTGGCGCAATCTCAGTTCACTGCAAGCTCTTCCTCCAGGATTCATGCCATTCTCCTGCCTCAGCCTCCCAAGTAGCTGGGACTACAGGCACCCACTACCACGCCTGGCTAATTTTTTGTATTTTTAGTAGAGACAGCGTTTCACCGTGTTAGCCAGGATGGTGTCGATCTCCTGACCTCATGGTCCACCCACCTCGGCCTCCCAAAGTGCTGGGATTACAGGTGTGAGCCACCATGCCTGGCCTCCATTTCAATGTAAGGTGTGATTTCACTGAGGTTGCAGTTAAAGATTCAATGGATATCAATGTCCAAATTTTTAGGAAAATATGTAGATGAAGCAATAAGCAAGTGTAGCATTTCCCAGTATCTGTTCATAAACTGAGCCCATGTTTCTTTGGAAACACTTCGTGGTGGAATAAGATTGGAAAATAGCATGCGCTTTCCCTTGGAGATCTCCAGTGCACACTAATATAGTAGATTAATGGCTCTAACAAGTCCCACAATAAAGAAATTAGTGTAAAGTTGCTTATCCCAGAAGTTCCTAAATTAACATTGGATGGAAGAAATCTTCAGAAATGCTGAGTTAATATAAGTTATTGTATAAGTCAGTCTTTTTCTTTCCAGTATAAAAAAAAAAGCTTGATTTTTTCTGATTATAAGAGGAATACCTGCCCATTGCAAAAAAAAAAAAAAAAAAATTAAACAGAAATAAAGATGACATGAACAAGAAAAACAGACCCATCTTCCCATCACCCAGTGATAATGACTACTAACATCTTGAGGGGACTGTCATCCATTTAAAGTGATCTAGAAGGTTCAAAAATAGCACACTGCCAAAATGGAGTTGATGGACAAAACAGAGATAAACTGAGAATCTTGGTAATTCTGGGATGCTCAGTAAAATCTTTGACTCATACAGCATTTTCCCTCTCTTCTCTGAGAATGGGCTCTAATTCACTTCTGTGCATTTTCGGCATGAATATATCAATTCAAAATTTGAATTTGTGGTAGGTGGTTCTTTGACATCTATTTTCCCTATTGAACATGCTTGCTACTTCTTTACCCTATGTTTGAACAAATCAAATAAATTTGTTGAGCAAGTGAATGAACAATTAAAACTAGATTTCTCAAACTCAGCACTATTGACATTTTTTAGCTGGGTCACTCTTTCTGATGGGAGGCTGTCCTGGGCATTGTAGAATGGTTGGCAGCATCTCTGGACTCAACCTACTACAACCAAAAAATGCCCCTAGACACTGCCACATGTTCCCTGAGGCCAGGGAAGGGAAACAAAGTCTCCCTCTCTGAGAAATACTGGATTAAAAGAATAAAAGGATGAATAACCACCAAACTGAAGGAGACATAGAAAGGAGGGAATATGGGCCAAAAGAAGTTGCTCTCGTCTTCTCCAGGGACAATCAATCTAGACCCTTGCACTGACGCCCTGCCAGAGTAGCTGTGGCACACAGGGCACAACACATTAGCAGGTGACCTGTTAAAAGGCCACCTGAGGCACCTCTGCCAAAGTAAAGATGTGCTTCTTGACAATGGCACAGCCTCTAAGAAACCTGGAAATGTTCTGAGCACCTTGCAATTAAAAAGAGGCTGACTTGCTCATTTCTTTTGGGGGAAGTAAATGGCTTTATAAATTCAAATGTTCTATTTTACTGAATGTTCACCTAATATGAAAAATAAGACTTTTCATCAGTCATCCAGAAAAAAAATAAGTCAACACCAAAATGAACACTTACTATGAAGCTACTGTTCACTTGTTTGTCACTGATGGTATCTAACCCTCACACAGAGCACTGAGCTGAGGACTCACCTTTGGCCCTTGGGTTCCTATGCCCCGAGGCCCAGAAGGACCTGGAGGGCCTCTGACCCCAGGCTCTCCCTGAAAAGACACAACGAATAACAAGTTACTAATTTTTTTAAGACTTTATGTTTTTTTCAATATATATATTTTAATATAAAAACTTCTTGAATGTGACTAAGGTACTAATTGAGCTCCCTTCTCCTAGATCACTTTTATATTACCACTTGGGCAATCTTCAAACCAACAGATCCAGGTCCATTTCAAATTAATCAAGTCAATTAACTTCTTGGCAACATTTACTTTTATTAGAACTACCTTCTCTAGAATTTGGAAAAGTATTGTGAATAGAAGATGGAAGAAGAGACAAGAATAAAAAACAACCATTAAGAAATATAATCATATCCTGAACTAGTTGCTTTTATCATTGTATGCCACAAAGATTATGCTATTTGAGTTACAGATTGGCTCTATGATGTTTCTGCCACCTCATTAATTGGAACTGCAGGGTAAACTCTAAAAAGAATTTTCAGCTTCACTAAGGCATGACAGCTTCATAGCTGGCAACTATCACCAGAAAATTGGTGGGACCTGATGAGGGTAGGTGAAGCCCTGTGGCTAGACCTACTAGAGATGCTAATGATGGGAAGAATGAGAGAAATAAAAATCATTTCATTAGCCACCTTCTGTATTCCCAAGACAATGCTACGCATGTTCATATATGTTATTTGATGTAATTTAGTACTCACAATAATCCTGCATTATAATGATGTCTAGTTTATGTAACTTCTCTGAACCTCAGTAAATTCATCACATATGTAGAAAATAATATCTGTATTTCGTAGGACTCAGAATTAAGTGAGACAAAGCTTATAAGTGCTTCTATCATGATTTTTACCACAGAATAGGCACTTAGTAGATGTCAGCTCCACCCCCCTATTTTATTAAAGCGGAAACTAAGGTTTGCCCAAGTCTGCACAGCTATTAAGGTGCAGGGCTAGAAGGATGTAGAAAAACAGGAACCCTCATAATTACTGGTGTAGCCACTTTGGAAAACCGTTTGGTGGTTTAAGGTTCAACATAAATTTGCCATATGATACAGTCATTTCACTCCTACATACACACCCAAAGAAGATAAAAACGTATATCCACACAGAGACTTGCATATGAATGCCCTTAGCAGCATTATTCATAATAGCCCAAAACTAGAAACAGCCTAAATGCCCATCAACTGGTGAATGGACAAAGTCCTGTAAATTCAGCAATAAAAAGGAATAAACTATGAATAAATGCTGTAACATAAATGAACCTCAAAAATATTATTACTAATGAAAGAAGCCAGATATCTTATATGATGACATTTACAAAAAATATCCAGAAAAGGTACCTCTATAGAAACAAAAAGATTAGTCACTGCCGGGGCCAGGGATAGCAACATGGATTAACCATAAATGGTCTTGAGGGATTTTACTGAGGGGATAAATATGTCCTAAAACTGATTTATGGTGATGGCTGTATAGCATAGTAGCAAATTTACTTAAAGAACCACTGAATTTTATACTTAAAAAGGATGAATTCTATAATGTGTAAAATATGCGTGAATAAAGTAATAAAGAATAAAAAGAACCAGGGTCAGGCTTTGAAATATCTCCCAAGACCTTTGCCTTAGGTCCTGTTTTGCCCATATCCTGTTACCAGCTAAACAGCTTCTAGCTTCCAACATTGCAAAAACCATAAATTATAAGAAATGTTGAAGTTGTTTATCCAGAAAAACAGTCCATCTTTTAATTTACTTTCTACTTACAAACTCTAAAATACTTCTAGATAACACAAGCCCTTAAAAGGACGGGGGCCATTTTAAAACTGTACTTTATTACTGACTTAATTCTTTTAATATCTACTTTCATAATTATGTATTTCCCTTTTGCTTACAGGCCACTTTTAGTATACTGTCTCCATCTGTTCCACTTAGTACTCAGCTGCTTTTAAGTCTACAGGTGCTAATTATCTCTTTAACACCTCTCTCCTACTGACTCCCATCTTTGAGTGTCCCCAAGTTCCTGCCGGCTGAAAGGATCACTCCAACATCAAGGGCTCCAAGTAGAGAACATGAAAACCCTGTAGTACATACATTTCCATTATCACTCCTTTCTTGAGTACCTCTGAAGTACCTTCAAAGGGAGTGTAAGTTCACTGCCTGAAGTTCTCCAACTGCACCTGACTGATTCATATACTTTGCTACATCTTAAAAGGGACATGTCTTTTCTCTTCCAAATGTTTTGACACCCTCCAACAAAACAAGGAAGCATAGTTAAATAAATCTTACCCAAAATCATTGAATGTTTTATCAAAAATAATACTCCTCTTTGCTCAGTCACCCCAACCTACCCCAGATTTGATGGCTTCCTCTCATTCATTTCTGTTCGCCTGTGCCCTTCCATGATGAGGTGAAAAGGTTAGGAAGGATACAGCCAGGTAGGGCATGGTGGCTCAAGCCTGTAATCCTAGCACTCTGGGAGGCCGAGGCAGGTGGATCACGAGGTCAGGAGCTCGAGATCAGCCTGGCCAATGTAATGAAACTGCATCTCTACTAAAAATACAAAAATTAGCCAGGTGTGGTGGCGGGCACCTGTACTCCCAGCTACTGGGGAGGCTGAGGCAGGAGAATCACCTAAACCCAGGAGGTGGAGGTTGCAGTGAACCAAGACTGCGCCATTGCACTCCAGCCTCGGTGACAGAGTGAGACTCTGTCTCCAAAAAAAAAAAAAAAAAAAAAGGAAGGAAAGCTACAACCAGATACCATGTGCCCCCTGCTGTGATGCAGTAGAGAATACACCACCCTACCTATCAACATTCTGGCCTAGAAAAACTGAACCTGGATGTAAACGCGCCTCTAGATCTACCAGCTTACAATAATGGACGGAAGATGGAGAAACACATTACACAATACCACGAGGATATCATCAGCAAATCCGCGAGTACAAATAACATATTCACTAACTGCGAGCTAAAAAACAGGGAGGAGTCAACTTTGATTAAAAGAGGTTTAAGAGCTAACTCAATCAAAGGCAATATGTGGGCATGATTTGGATCCCAATCCAAACAAACCAATTGTAGCAAATGGATGAGACAAGCTCGGAAATTTGAATGCTGGATATTTGCTATATTAAGGAATTGTTCATTTGTTTTAGGTTTGATAATAGTATTACAGTCAAGTTTTTAAAAAAGAGTTTTTACATTTGAGTGACAAATACTAAAGCTTTATGTGGGTAACGCCTGAGGATTGCTTCAGGATAATGCAGTGAGGGGAGGAGTGGAGAATATAGCTAAAACAAGATCAACTATGTGTTGATAATTGCTAAGGAAGTGTGATACGTAAATGAGAGTTCATTTCACTAGTCTTTCCACTTTTGTGCATGCTTAATTTTCATAATTTATAATTTAAAATTTATAATTTTTATAACAAATTATCTTAATACAATTTTTTAAAATCCATAAACAATACCTAGCAAAAGTCTCTCCAGTGAGCGTGAGATAGTATTGCTGTAATAGGCCTCCTTCATAATAATTCATGATTTTAAAGATGTTGAAACTGGGCAAAGGGAAGGAGCACACAGGTAGATTCAACATCATTAGAATTTACATGTGTTGTGTGTATTCTTGGGATGCACCAAATGTTACATAATTTTTTTTAACATAGGGATATGGAGAGAAGGCAAGTTTTTTTTTTAACAAAGTAGTATGTTTTAAGAAAAAATTTGACACTCTAGTATTTAATTCACGATATTTTTCTTGTGAGAATGTTAGCTAAAACCTCCCCTCAACTGGTATTAATCATACTAATACCCCTACATGGGAAAGCAAGTGGGAAAAGCAGTTAAAGTAGGTCCATAGTTTACCTCAGGCCAGCCTTGTCAATGCTCTGTGTTGCTATTCATTCTCTCCTTGATAGTCTCCCTTATTCACTTCCCCCTAACCTTCAACCTTTGGGAGTGTCTGATGGCCAACTGCAGTAGGACAGCTGACCCTGTAGATACCTTACTGTTCTCTCTGTCCTGCAGCCTCAGCCAATGAATTTAAGGTGTGTTCCATGTCATCTGTGGTCCTTCAGTGTTCACCTAAAACAAATTGTCCATCTTTATCCATATAATTGTTGACATATAGCTATGTTTCACATATCTAAATAATCTTTTGTATCTTTCGAACTATGGGAAAATAATGACATATAGTAATGCTTTTGTGAATCTAATAGACTTTAAATCAAGTCTTAACATTCTGCAGATATTAGAATTGGTCTGTAACATAGCATGAGAGTTGTTCCTCAGTGTAAATGTACCATACTTCGATAGATGGGAATATTAGGCATTTAATGATCTGAGAATTCACAGAAGTCGTTATCTCTCCACTATGGTGGGGTCTTTGAAGATGATCTTTTGTTGTTCCATGGGCTATGTGTCCATGTTAGGCCACCACACCTGGTGAATGTGAGCAAGAGAATTGCAGGCAGGTCTTGCTTGGCCATTTGATGGCACTGGTTTTGTCATAAGGTAGCACTACAGGTACCTAAGAAGCGTGTTGACCTGTGATATTTTCAGATACACAGTTTATTGTCAGTGGATACAGTGACATTCACAAATAAAGGAAATTACAACAGGTTTTTGCATAGCTGGACATAGCTTCCCACACAACAGCTGAGGGTTGTTGGAGCCTGCAGAGGGAGCCCTTGTATTAGGAGATAAAGAACAGACATGCGAGCAAATTCTAGAGTCGCCATTGGCAACGACATCTATCACTTTCCTAAGATGACAGCCTTAGCCTTATCCCTACCCACTGCACACACTCTCTCAAAAGAAGAATAGTGGACTGTTTAGATGGCACACCATTTCCTCGTGGCCCACAAAAGGGATTCTAGATGGGAGATACTGCTTTCATTTTCACAGGAAATGGCCAAATTTAGGTCTGTCTGCAGTACTTGTGCATATGAACTTAACAAATGATTCAGTGAAGACTACCCAGACCATAACCTTGCAGAGTGGATAATTTTAACTCCTTTAAAAATACACACCATCTTACGATAGTTCTAAAACTCATACATTGAAGCTTTCCCTTTTTAAATGAAAGAAGAAAAAGAGGAGAGCAAACACATTCATTCATTTTCTCAGTAAATCTTCACTTTGGTTAATATTAAAACTATTATAATAAATAATAAATAAAAATAATACTTATTAAGTTTATTATGCAGCAGGCATTCATTCATTATCTTACCTGATCTTATCAACATCAACTTATTCCATGTTACAGATAAGGAAACTGAGGCTATAGCAGGATACATGACTTGCCAAAAACCAGGTGGTCTGAAGCAATTCAAACCCAGGTATGACTCCAGAACCCATCTCCCATTTTGATGTTGGCTGGGACTAGATGCAAGATGCTAACTTTTCCATAGACTTTCTTCCAGCTGCCGTTTAATGCAAAGACCTCTGCTGTTTGGCTGTGAAACTGTGAAAGTCCTTTTCCTGTATCGCCAATCACTCTCTCAAGGAGAAGAACATCCTGGATTATAAGATTCATCCCATATTACATAGGTCCCACACAACCTGCACAAGAACCCAGCCCTCTACGTCTTCCCTGCCCATTTTCCCTCCGTTGCTAATCCTCGGTTTTGCGGTTTACTCCAACGTGTTAATTGACTTCATTCCAGATCTCCTACCTATACCAATTCTTAATCTCTCTTCTTATCCATCCTACAATGTGCTTGATTTGGCAGTGTGATGCATAAAATGGTTACTACCACTAATTACATTTTAATATGTTAGAATTCATAAAGATGTTTTATGTACATTATTCTATTAATTTATCAGAATAAACCTGTGATGTAGGCATTATTACCCCAAATCACGGATAAGAATGCTAAGCCTCAGGGAGACTGAACGACTTGCTGCGGTCACACAGCTAGTAAGTGGCAAGGTTTCAAGGTAGAGCAGTGACAAAGAAACAACCCATTACACCTTATGAGTTTTCTAAAAATTTCAACACAATATTTGAGGAAATAATCAGCCCATTAGATTATTTTCCTCCCCCTCACTCCCCCACACACACTAATGAGGCTTTAATCATTCTCTCTCCCTTTGTGCCAGCTAAGTTTCTGCCACTCTTTGAGAAGAAGGTGGAAGCAAGATATACTTGTTCCAAAAGTGATTTCATGCTTTTCTACTTTGGGGACAATAAAAGCAAATTAAATTCACTGTGAAAGAATCAGCCTCTTCAGGATGTTCCAAGGAATGGTACTCTAAAGATTCTGCTAAATGATGAAACTGAGGAATGACTGGGTTTTAAAATAAGGTAGAAGTCAAAGTGATGATAGCAGCTGCCTTATGTTTCTTTCTTTCTGGTTTTTAAATAAAATTAAGATATAACTACTCCAACTACCACAAACATAGCCAGAACTCTGGAATGAATTACGTAATTCCACCTATGTCATGGGTTAGTACTTCTTGATACCATGAGTACCTCACTCATGGTAGCCAGAATATCAATGGAAGTTTTAGAGGCTTTTTTCTAAGCATATGCACATATTGGCAATGTGTATTGATTATTGAATGACATGACTCAGTCATTTCTCAATGACACCCTTTAATATGAATAGGAAGATAGTACCAACTGTCAGCATGATCAACATGGGGATGAGAAAAGAATTATACAAATGCTGGAAAACAAAGTTCTCAAATTGCTACATTTCCTCTCAAGTATTTTTTCACCTTTAAATTTCAAAGTACTTAAAGTATTTTCAATTACTTGAATCAATTTCTCTCCTAAAACTTTGATATTCGCCCCAAAACAGCTGTATCTCATAGTCCCTGACAATTTTAAAACTTCTTGTTTTTTTTTCTTTTCTCAAAATCAATTCATCAAAGATACACAAATGATGGCCTTTTGCCAATAACTTTCGTGGAGAGGAAGAGTCTTATTTAGCTTGGTTAGAAACCTTGAAAACAGAAACATTGATACTGCCTCTTACGACAGGGAGAAGAGCAGGCTGTCTTGTACTAAAACTGACTATAATTTTCCACTGGGAGAAAGTTCCTCCAAGTCCGCATGATTAAAAATAAAAATGTGTTTATTGTGATGTGGGCGATGAATGTTAAGGGGATTTACCGTGTGTCTCTAGGGCTGAAGGAAAAGTATGTACATACTCATAAGAAGAGAAATACAAAGCTAGGAAAACAGCAAGGAGAGATGAAAGCAATACTGAAAGTCATGAGGTGGATTAGAGTGCAGCTCAGATTTTAGAGATGAGGCATAGAACTGCACTGGGGAGTAAACTTGAAAAGTTACCTTTTCCTGGTCTTGGATATGACCCTTTCTGAAACCTCTGGGTCAAACTGCCTAGCGTCTAAACTTTGTATGGCTCTGGCTTTAATTAGTTCTGTTTTGGGCTGATTGTCCAGCCTGTAGCAATTTTGCAGTCATATTATAGGGAGGTGGCTTTCTTCAAGTCCACTTTGGAATTACATGCCCTTAACTTCATTAAGTCTGTATCCTAGGCCAGCCCTCCTTGTTGGGCACTGTTCAAAATGGAGCTCCTTGTCCAGTCTATGTCTGCCAATGGAATTCACACATTCCTAATGCATCTCTGTGTGAATCGGTCCTCTGTTCCACCAATGCCTGTTGGTGGAGTGTACATATGTGAGCCATTGCAGAGAACAGAGGGGCAATTCAGATGCTGGGAACATTTTTAGAATAATGATACTCAGTGGAATTCCACATAGACTTGCGTTTTATGACTATGGGCCACTTTTGTCAAATAAAGCATGTATTTACGATACTCAAACATTTAAAGTTACTGAAAAATATTTAACTCTTTTGGGTTTTGGGTTTATGCTTCTCTTTAATGTTTACATAATTTAAGTTTTGACAATAGAAAAGCTAGGCTGAAAGAAGAAACAATCTAACTACACACAAAACAGTGCCTAGATAGAAGATGGACAGCATAGGAGATTGAGCATCTGTAGATCTGGGTAAGTCATGCTTTCTGCTCTGATTTATTCATCCATTTAGTTTTTCATTCATGCATCCATATCCAAAGCTCCTCTCATATACAAAACAAATATAGTATCAAAAATGTTTCTATTGTAAAGAGGCAAGTTGCTCAATCTTCTGGTTGTTAATTTCTTCATCTATAAAACAGGGGGACTGTCCAAAATGTCATAATATTCTGGAAATATTTAGGTAATACATAATCATTATAATAATAATAGTAATTATACCTGTAATAACAACAATCCAATAAGTCTTTTCTGCCAACAGACTTATGCCAACAACTTGAGGTCAAGAGGTCCTAACTCCAAATCCAGGTTAGATCTCCTCTGTGCAAAGATTAGGCTGAGTTCAACCACTCCAAGGTTTTGGAGAGGATCATAGCTTTTTCTGTAATGATCCAGCTCCCTGAGAGGGCCTGAAAAAAGCTAAGAGAGGGGCATGGTAGGCTGTACCTGCCCTTAGGGAACTCAGGAGAGCCACCTCTTATATTCCTTTTCTATGAGGCCAGAAATAAACTCATACTCAGGGACATCAGGAAATCAGTCCTTAGGCTACATGTACCTTACAAAGCTTTGGGGGGTGAAAACACAGGAGCAGAGTTATCTGCAGCTTCTCAAAGAGAAATGAGATGTATGGCATGTTCGTCCCCAAATCACAAGAAGTTCTCTTAATATCCAAGGCTCCAGTGAAGAAAAGCAGGCAGTGATGGGTGGGGCTTGGAGCTTGGTTTCCCCATTAACAAGCCAGGAGATTGGATCCAGGAGTGAGGACACTGGATGAGCACTTCTCACTTGGCAAGAAACCAAATGATCAGTTCCTCTTCCCAGCATGTTTCAAAGGTGAGTTTAATATCTGTATCTCCTCTCTCCTTCAAAGGTGTAGTTTTTACAAGAATTTTGGAAATATCTCAGAAGGTCTTGCCAAATTTGAATTAAATTCAAGGTAATTGTATCTAGAAGGACAATAATCACTTATGTTGTAGGGAATTTTTCCACTTGGAAAAAAGCTATGGGGAACCACAAGGGTGCTAGATGTCAGGGACTGCTTTTTATATGTTTTCAAACACAGAAGCTTTGAGTTTAATGTCTGTGTCATATGTTAAACACATGTGACCTTAACTAAACAGCACCAAAACCCACCATAAATTCATCGTCAACCTTAATGGTTTCCTTATTTCAAAACACATTTGTTTTGTAAGTTAATGCCTTAAGGCCACAATTTTAAGGCCACTACACAAAGCTTAAATGAAAAACATATCAGGATCCATATGGCTATACTACCACACACACATATATACAATCTCTCTGTCACTTTAACTCAAAGGGGGAGAAATTTTGCACACATTTGGGTCCTGTGCTTCTGCTGCCATGGACAATTTTTGGTATTTTCAGAATGTCCCGCACTTTACCAAGCAAGCAGGGCAAAGTTAACTGGAATTATCTTCCTTTCTTCGCCAGTTTCTGTCTGTGAATCTCTCTCTCTCTCTCTCTCACTCTCACACACACACTCACACACACACACACACACTATCTATCTATCTCTGTGCTCTCTGTGTGTGGTGTGTGTGTGTATGTGTATGTTTCCAGAAGTTTTCTTCAGAATAAAAGGCCACTTAGAGATTTTGAGGCCTCTATAAAAAAGGAGAGATGATTTTTAAAGTTATTTAAAAGCTAGTATTTTCTTTTAGACTTTCCTTTATTTTCAAGTTTATGATCCAAGTTCCCTTGATCCTAAGACCAGCTCACCCTCCTAACATCTCCTTCTAGGGCTAGAGAAATTCTGAACAACACAATTTTCATGGGAGGAGACAACAGGCATTGGAAGGAAGAAAAAGCAGCTGAGAGGGAGGCGGGCAGACAGGTAGGTCCCAGCTAGTGCTCTTCTGCCTGGCTTCTGCCTGCAGCTGGAAGCAAACCATGGACTGCTGCTTCCACTCAGCCTCCCATGTGGACTCACACAGACAATGGGAGTTTCACTTAAGATACATCTTCTGGCAGCATATTAGACATTTCAAAAAACAATAGGCAAGATGAAGTTTTGAACACCTTGTTTCTTACCTTTTTCCCCCTAAAATGTAGATGATGGCAAATACAGGGGACTTTTGGAGGAAAATGGTGTATGCAATCATTTAGTAAATATTTTAGTCTGTATCTTAGATAATCTGACACAGTGAAATATTCACAAGAATTGGGTATTTTAATGTTTTTTGTTTTTTTTGAAATGGAGTTTCGCTCTGCTGCCCAGGTTGGAGTACAGTGGTGCGATCTCAGCTCACTGCAACCTCCGCCTCCTGGGTTCAAGCAATTCTCCTGCCTCAGCCTCCTGAGCAGCTGGGATTATAGGCATGCACCACCATACCCAGCTAATTTTTGTGTTTTTAGTAGAGATGGGGTTTCACCATGTTGGCCAGGCTGGTCTCAAACTCCTGACCTCAGGTGATCTGCCCACCTCAGCCTCCCAAAGTGCTGGAATTACAGGCATAAGCCACCACACCTGGCTAGTTTTTTAAAAATGTTCTTTATCTGTGCCTAAGTGCCTGTCTTTATTATTATTGCTCAATGTAAAGCAGTAACATAATCCTATAATTTAATATAACATCATGCCTAGTTATATAAAAAATTCATAATAATCTACTCTGTGAAAATGTAAATGATCATCTGTTTCTATTGGAATACACACATTCCAATATATATTTAACATATTTTATTTCACATCTTATTTTACATAGAAATAAGTTTCTACTTCCCTAAAGAAATATTTAATATATAAGTTTTTAACCATTGTTTCACTGACCACATAAAATATGAGGTTTACCTATTGAATTTCTCTTTCTACTTTTTTTTATTTTAGGATTTTGACAGGTGCTATGCTTTAAAGAAAAAAGAATACATCAGTACCCAAATTCGGTGCAGTTTATTGATACTGGTGAGGCTTATTCAAGGATCTGATGTAGTCCTCAGTCAGACCAAGCCAGATCCTTCATTGAAGCACCTCAGGTTTGTCCTCTCTGTACAGTGTACACAGCACTTCCAGATACATCCTCACTGGACTCTCAACATTACCCCCCAGAAGCAGAGATGAGGCAGCTATCAAGATTCCCTTTTAAAGATGAAATTTAGTGCCATGGGTCTCCAATCTTTTATTCTTCCTGGGAGAGGGC
Source organism: Chlorocebus sabaeus (assembly GCF_047675955.1). Taxonomy (NCBI): domain Eukaryota; kingdom Metazoa; phylum Chordata; class Mammalia; order Primates; family Cercopithecidae; genus Chlorocebus; species Chlorocebus sabaeus. The sequence goes on along the minus strand of NC_132924.1, from coordinate 54,551,503 downwards.
AAAGAGGCACTTCTAAATTTTGTGGCAGGGGCAAATACCAAGAGGAGAAGTTGGCATTAAGCACATACAATATCTTTTCTCTCTAATGACCTGGAAACATTCAAAAAACTAAGGAGATATATTTCAAAGGAAAAATTCTCCCTTTAGGGTAATATTGATCATTTCTTCATTTTCCATTCATTCAACAGGTTGTAGAGCTCCTATTGAATGGTACACCTAGTTCTGGTGGCACGAAGTTAGGAGGGAACAAAGCAAAAAGCCTGCCTCCAGGAAAACCTTCACTCTCGTGGAATATGCAGAGATGAATATGAGATGAGCAAGATGATCTCAGAAAGTGGTACACGCTACATGGAAAGCATACAGAGGGGTTGGGAAACTAATGCTTTTTGTATGGGTGGTCGGGGAGGTGAGAATTGAACTAAGCTTTTAACAATCAGTCATCCTGGCAAGTCCCTGATGCAGGAATGAGCTAAAGTAGGGCAGGCCATTTTGGCTGAATGTAGCAGCCGGGGAGAAAAGACAGAAGCTGTGATCCGGGCATGAAGGGCCTTCAAGGCCATGGGAAGTGTTCACAGTCTGAAAGAGAAGCCACCAGGGTGTTTCTAGGAAGGAATGATATACACTCTGATTTATGGTTTTAGAAGACCACGCTTCCTGCTAAGTTATTGGAGGACAGAGGTCGAACAGAGAGAAGACCAATGCAGAGGCTATTTTTACAGCCCACGTAAGAGATGACATAGTCTGCCTGGCAGAAGCAGAAAGAAAAAAGGAGCCAGAATTGAGATATATTTTGGTGGTAGTGCTGACAGGATTTACCAAAGGACTAGGTGTGGAGGAAGGAGAGGGAAAGGAAGGAACAAAGCATGATGCTTAGTCCTTCTGGCTTGAGCTTAGGAGAGCCATTTGCAGGGTTATGGGGCAAAAATCAAGGATTTTATTTTGGGTTATTTTACATTAGAGATGTTTGTGAGAAGCCCAAGAGGGGATACATGGTAAGAAATTATATACATGAAACCATATCTTAAGGGAGAAAATACAGGTATTTGGAAGCCATCAGTGTGTGGACAGTGGTTAAAGCCATGGGGTTGGATGAGAGTACCCTGGGAAAGAGTATGGCTAGAGGAGAGAGGAGATCTCCGACTTGAACCCTGATCTTGGTATAAGAAGAGGAAGCAGCAAAGGAATGTGAGTTGCTATCAGAGAAGGAGGAGCCAAACCATAAAGTTATTCTACATGTTCAGATTAGTTCCCTGGGAAGTCTATAGATAAGGGCAAATAACTTTATTAATTATTTCAGACGCCTCTATTCTTCTAGCTGATAAAAAATTTTATCTTTACCAAAGTCACCTACCTATAGGCACACTCTTAGAAGCTAGTATGTTGCCTACTTTAAAGTCTTACCTTTGCTCCAGTGTCTCCCACTCCACGTAAACCCATCGGCCCAGGGGGTCCTGGTAATCCACGAGGTCCCTGAGATGACATAGTAAGGGAGGAGTGAGCATCCTTGTCGTATGCAACTCTCAAAAAGGAGGGAGGGAGGGAAGAAAAAAATGTCCCACTTACAGGCACACCAGGATAGCCATCACCTTTGAGTCCTGGAGCACCCACTGGTCCCCGAGGGCCTTGGACACCCTGGGTAAATTCCAACATCAGTGATGTCATGAGACTCAACTATAAAACATCTGGTTAAACTTAAGCATAAAACCAACTCAATATGCCAACAGTGGATTTCTAACCCAGGAGTTAGAAAATGACTTATTGCTAATATTTTAATTTTTAAAATCATAAAGTTTTAGTGCATCATAAATCAAGAAGACGTATAAAAAATAAAATTTATTAAGTACAATGTGAGAAGAGTAGAAAAGAATACATAGCAAAATTTTGAGTGTGGAATAACTACAGTTTCCTATTGTTGTGTTAAATCTATTGTCTACATTAATGGACACTGAATTATACAGGGAATAAACCCAGATGAAAATAAACACATATTAATTTTTCTAAAACAAGTTATGAAGGGACAGGGTTTGTGATTCATATCTTGAGACCTAGGAAAAAGTTGTAAATATTGTTTTACAATGATGACCTTAGGCATCAAAAACTTTTAGTAGCAGCTCCTAGTCTCCTACAGAAAGAGCAGGGAGGGGTGATTATTGTCCTTTATACAATAGAGTTTTCTAAGACTTACAACTCTCTCACAAACAGAAATCAGAAAAATTTCTGACTAAAGTAAAACGGGGGGAGAGAAAAAAATTAAGAAGTATCTTTTAGAAGATTACCTACAAGTGACCAGGTACACTGGCTCACACCTGTAATCCCCAGCACTTTGGGAAGCTGAGGCGGGCAGATCACTAGGTCAGGAGTTCAAGATCAGTCTGGCCAACATGGTGAAACCCCATCTCTACTAAAAATACAAAAATTAGCTGGGCATAGTGATGCGCACCTGTAATCCCAGCTACTTGGGAGACTGAGGCAGGAGAATCGCTTGAACCCGGGAGGCTGAGGCTGCAGTGAGCAGAGATTGTGCCACTGTGCTCTAGCCTGCGCGACAGAGCGAGACTCTGTCTCAAAAAAAAAAAAAAAAAAAGGTTACCTGCAAGTCCATTACGCTTATATTTAAAACCTGTAATACTTCTTTTTACAACACATTCCACCTATCTGTTACTGGCTGAAAATGCTTACAACAGCCCTTGTCAATATGCAGTCCTTGTTTTGATAAAGAGCTACTCATGTTTTAAAATATTTATGGTTTTTCTTTATATTGGGAGGGAACTCTAACAACAGTCAGACCTTTGTTTTCCAAGAATGGAGAAAGAAAGTAGCAGGACTCTTAAGAACTTTCCTTATATGCAAGCAAACTCGGAGATCAAATTACCACTATTCCAAGTGAAAATACTGCCCAAAGTCCAACTCCCAAAAACTATTCTCAACTATACTCCAATAAATGAGTAATTGATTGGGAACAGGGGAAAAAATTTTACATACTCTTTAAGCAACCAGAAACTTTATTTTAAAAACCATGAATGCAACAGCTGTTATTTCCTATTAAATCTAAAAGGCTGTTTTATGTGGCTAACCTTCTTAAGAATGATTATCTTTAGGAAATATGTGGTCACTTATAAAAATTTAACATACTATTCATTATCAACAAAAACTCAAGGTGATTTTTTAAAGTTGAATGAGAGAAAGGAAGCCCATAGTCTTCAGGATGGTACATTTTGGTGTATTCCCACTACGGGGAACTGGTCACTTCTCAGAACCAATTTTTTATGCTATTCCAATTACATTTAAGGTTGAAGCTCTAAACATTCTCATATGAAACTTGTCCCAAAATAAGTTTTCCACTTATCTCCATGTTTACACAAGGAGAGGCCCAACAACAAAATAAAGCAGTAACTGATCCCTGGTTGAGTTAAAAGGAAAAGAAAATTGGAATCAAAATTTACTTTTCAGTTTTTATTTCTATGGTCCAAACTTACAACAAATTATCAGCAGCTGCTCTTGTTTAAAGCCTGACAACCACAGTGGAGGGGAAAACCATTAAAACACTCATAGTTTACAAACATCCTTTTTATAGAGATCTTTGTCCTCGCTCCTGCAAAAATCTCAGGTAGCTTGTTACTTCTGTTATTAATAGGAAATATCAAGGAGCAAGAAGAGGAGCAGGTTTTTATTTTGGACTCCTTACCATATTTTTATAGATGGAACGTTGCCACTTGGCTTTTCTACACTGGATTCAAGGAAACGTCCTACAAAGTTATTTACTTCAAAGTGTTTCTCTCATTCATTAGAAATTAGGGCAAAAATGGAAACCTAGTATTTTGAAATCAGCTTTAGGGGGCATCTGGGAGACCCCTGAAGTATTACACAAAATGAAATTAAAGTGCTAAAATTTCCATCAGACATTCAAAGGTGTGTATGACCCTCCAAAAACTGAAAAACTAATGAACTAGGGAAGAACGACAAAAAGAGTATCATTAGAGTCCAGGGGAGTAGCAAAAGACTTGGGTGAAGAGGCAAATATCTTTAAGTACCATCACCTATAATGCCTAATAATCATCAGCAGAAAACAGGTGGGGCCTATAAACTCTAGCAGCACATTTAATTGGATTGTATTCCTATTGCAAATAGAAGGATAAGTAGAGAGAGATGTATAAATCATAGATTGTGAATACACAGCTTCAATCTATCAAAATTGTCATGCAAATGTAACTGATCAAGGTCATATCTGTAGTTTTCACATTAGAAAATTTGCTATTGTCTCTATGAGCTGTCTATATAGCTTGTGTTTCTAAAGAGAGTGGTCTACATAGTTTGGGTTACCTTGGGATCTGGGGGAAGTAGATGAACAATTCGTCCAAGTTTGCCCAAGATTTTCCCAGTTTTAGCCCTGAAAGTCATGTGTTCCAGGACCCCTTTCAATCCTGGGCAAACTAGGGCAACTGTCACTCTAGCAGGGATGACTATTAAAGCAGTAAGAACAGGGGAGGCTCAAGGTTCTCCCTTTGCTTTTAATAAGAAGCACTCCAATTTATGTCAGTTTTATACAACAAGTTTTGCATCATATTTTGTTTAAAAAATGACTCCATGTTTTCTTCTTTTAACTTTGAAGGTCATCAGTTTAGTACTTGAACCCTTTTATCTAGATAAGACAACTTAATATGGGAGAATATAAGCAAATTTCAAAGCTATGTAACAACATGCTATTGATTTTAAAAGTGCTAATGATGGGGCCCTGAAGCTTGTCCTCACAAACAGAGATCCTGGTTGACACCTAGGAATGTTATAAATGCTAAATTTTGCTGTGGTGCTGGGTATAGTATGAGGAGAAAGAATGGTGCTTCGTTACCATGAAAAACCAGATATGATTACAGAAACCTGGTTTCTTCTTAATTATTTGTATTTCCCTTTGAAATAACTCAAAAGGATAAATAATCAAAGCTGGAAAGTTTTTATTCAACGAAGCTTCCAAGCACACACGCTTTTTTGGACAATGTTTTGCAGAACAGATACTTAGGCCATTAATATGTAAATGAAGAGGCCAGAGGCCATTTAATCCCCTGTATCACAGACAGTGCAAAAGAGCATTTTCAAACAATTGTCTAATCAGCAAAAATTTAACCATAAGAGCTACTTTTCCCCACAAGTATGAAAAATAAACTACGTGATTGCTTGCTTTTTTTAGTAAAAGGGAATAGCTATATTCTTACATTTTAATTCATCAATGTAGAAACTTTGCAAATTGAAAAATCAACTTATGGATTAAATCTAGCTTCGTTTATTTCAGATACAGAAAAACAAAAAGAACATGAATAAAGCATACCTTTGGTCCTCGAATAGAAAGTCCGGGTTCTCCTTTAAATCCAGGTATCCCAGGTCCTCCTCTATCTCCCTGTGCATTTCAAATGACATTTCACAGGTTACAGTTGTGCAAGAAATCACAAGCACACATAGCAAAAAAAAAAAAAAGCATTGGCCACTCTGTAAAGACCTTAATCTGTCCATCTCAGACCTTGAGATAGTATATTTAATATTTGAGGGGAATTTCAAATCCTAAGTAAATAACACCTGTCAGTAAAGACTATTACTGTTGTTAGGAGAAAGTCCATTGAAATAATATGTGGCAATTCAGACTCAAATATTTAGACTTTAAGATTGGCTGGGAATGCTCTTAAAATTGAGTGAAGGCCAGGCTCAGTGGCTCACACCTATAATTCCAACACTTTGGGAGGCCAAAGCAGGCGGGTCACTTGAATCCAGGAGTTTGAGACCAGCCTAGCCAACATGGCAAAACCCCATCTCTACTAAAAGTACAAAAATTAGCCAGGCATGGTGGTATATCTGTAATCCCAGCTATTTGGGGGGCTGAGGCAGGAGAATCACTTGAGCCCAGGAAGTGGAGGTTGCAGTGAGCCAAGATTGCACCACTGCACTCCAACCTGGGGGACTAAGTGAGACTCTGTCTCAAAAAGCAAACCAACCAACCAACCTGAGTGGATATATCTTCTGCTAAACTCTTCAATTATAAATCCTGGTAGATTCTTCTGAATATATGTTCTAAATTCTTGCCTGTACTGGAGTTTAGGGTTTGGAAGATGTAATGAAGGGTAAAGTGACAAGCTTGGGACCAGGAGCACAAAATCTGGGTTTTAGTCCTAACTCTGCTGCTGGCTGTAGTTTGCTTATCTGTGAAGTTTCAGAGTTAAACTGAGTCATTTCTAAGGCTCTTCCAAAACTAAAATTCTAGTTCACTGATATCATGATTTTTTTTCTCCAACTGCCAAAGAGTCAAGAAAAGGAAAATAATTCCCAGGAATATATACCTTTGGCCCAGGTGGTCCGGGAATTGATGTTCCAGGCATTCCAAAAGGGCCCATAATGCCCGGTTCACCCTTAAAAAGAGCAAAATGCTCACTACATTTCAAGCAGAGAAACCACATATAGAGACAATAATAAATGTATAGAAATGTCTGCAGATTTTTAAATTACATTATGACCTCTGTCTGTTTCAAAGACCAATGTGAAAATAATTTGAGCATCCTTTGTAAACCACTGCTAAAGTTATTGACCAGTAAGATTTCAGTGCTTTTAAATAACTATGTTCAATTAATAACTGAATGTTAGGAAAATTTTATCTCTTGTGCATCCTTTTATTAGCTAATAAAAATTATGCAATTCATGGTGCTTCCCTTTTGTGTTGTATGCTGGGAAGCTCAGAGAGAATTTTTTTTTCAATATAGCAATTATCTTCAGCAAATGTTTTAGGGTGTACTTCTAGGTTATAACTTTTTTCTTTGTTGCTTTATTTTAATGACCGAAGGTATTAGTCTTCCATTCTATGTTATCTCACATCCTTTTTAAGAAGTAGAACCCCTATGGGCTGGGTGTGGTGGCTCACACCTGTAATCCCAACACTTTGGGAGGCCGAGGTGGGGGGATCACTTGAGGTAAGGAGTTTTGAAGCCAGCCTGGCCAACATGACAAAACCCCATCGCTACTAAAAATACAAAAAAAAAAAAAAAAATAGCTGAAATTAGCCAGACATGGTGGTGTGTGCCTGTAATCCTAGCTACTCAAGAGGCTGAGGCAGGAAAATCACTCAAGGTTGCAGTGAGCTGAGATCGCACCACTGCACTCCAGCCTGAGCAACAGCAAATCACTGTCTCAAAAAAAAAAAAAAAAAAAAAGAAAAGAAAACAAAAAAAAAACCCTATGATTTTAAAAAATGACATTTTTAATAGAAAATTTTAAACATTTCGGGGGGAGATGTCTAATATTTAGAGTCTCAAAGACTCAATCTGGAGCAACAGGTAATTCTTCTGTTCCATCTGGATCTAGACAAGTGATTCTCAAATTTTAGATAGCAAAGGAATTATCAGGAAAGTTTGGTAATGCACAGTTCTGGGTTCAAACTCCAGAGATCCTGATTCAACAGATCTAGAGGTCGGTGCCCAGGATTATGAATTTTCATGAAGCATCCCTGGTAAAAACACTATTCCAGAGCAATTGTCAATGTACACCACAAGGTGTTCCAAATGACCCACTGGGATATAAGAAAATATTACAACTTGTCTCTATGTTTTTATCTCATCTATTAAAATTTCAATTGTTTATATAAATTCATAATATATTAGTATGATAGCTTATTAATAAAAATTACAAGTAAAAAATTAAAAATCTGTGGCATGTGATCAAAATTTTACTAGAGGGGTTTATAATCAAAACAGTTTGAAAACTACTTCTCTACAGTAGGTGGGCCAAATCCGCCCACCCACTTGTTTGTACAGCCTTGAGCTATGAACAGCTTTCACATTTTCAAGTGGTCATTATACAAGTAACTACATAATATCTTCCATTTTGCCTCTTGGGCCACAGGACCTAAAATATTTACTATCTGGACCTTTACCAAAACAAACAAAGAAACAAAACACTGTGGAGATGAGTCGTGGAGAATGAGCTATTTCTATGCTATGTCTAAACATGACCCTCTAGGTTCTCAGACTGCTGACTAATCCTGCGTCTGCCTGACTCACGTCCTCTGAAAATTCAATCGCATGAGCTTCCTATTCAGTCATCCTGCTTCCTCCAGCAGGGACTCCGTCAGTCAGATTCACCAGTGATGACTCCTGCCGGGGGCTGTGTTCATCTTCAGAGCTGAGGCCTCCCGCTGTATTGATTAGCCAATACAACCAACAAGCTGAGCACACTGGCCCACCGAGACCCAATTCAAGCCATGGCATGTATGTGCCAGTCCTTAAATGTAAACCTGGAAGGCAATGGCATAGGACACGACAAGAATTTGGAAACACATAAAACCCCCTATCCAAGCCTTTGACAAAGGCACAGAACATGAACCTATTAAAGTTCTTCACTAAAACCAAAGGAAAAGCAAAATTATGTCTCTAGATTTAATTTGTTTTATTTCTTTTTTTTTTAAAAAAAGAGGTCAATTACTTTTATAATATGAAAAGTATCATGGAAAGTATGCAATTACTTTAAATACCCTGTACTAAGGGGTGATTATGCCTTAACATATGGCAATTCTTCACCTTCATCTTTAAAAACAGCTTTCTTTCAAAACACAGAAAAATGTTCACTTTGAAATAGAGTAGGACATAAAGACTAATTTGTTATGAATACTAATACAACACATTTGTTTCATAGTGGCACTTTTCATAATGTGCTTCTTGAACTCCCTGCAGCACGGGGCATTTACTTGAGAAGCACAGATTCCTGGGCCCACTCACCTGCTGAATCCAGATAGCTGAGGATGGTAACAAAAAATCTGGATTTGTAATCATCCCCAGGTGATACCGATGGACACTGAACGGACGCCAAAGTTTAAGAGTCACTGGTGTACAGGTGACGTTTTGTTTTGTATCTGATCTGATCTAGTCAGCACCATTTTTTAAAAATGTGCTTTTTAATCATCTGTTCCTAAAACATACTCCTTGTCTCTTTCTTACAATTAGTATCTTCCTAGACGCATGGATTCTCTTAGGTTTGTGGTTTCTGTTTCCTGACACATTCAAATGACCTTAATGGTGGGTCTCTGAGGCTTAGTCAGGACACATACTTAATTGCTCGCCTCACAATCCCCTTCACTTCTTCGTCAGCAGAAGTGAATTTACCAGGACACAGATCCCCTGCTTCCCATTTCACCATATTGATTTTTTTCTCCAAATAATTCGATGTATTCAACACTTACTATATACCAGTAAATGTGCTAAGTGCTTTATTAACTTTTAGTCTTCAAAACAACCCCGTGAAATAGAACATATCATTATCTTCTTTCTATAATTGAAGTGACTGGCTCCAAAAGGTTCACGGCACAGCAGGAGGCAATCAGCCTTCTGAAGAAAAGCCTTCATCATCACTGTGCTGCCCGTCAGTCTCAGGCTTTTGGGTTGTTTAGCAAAGCAAGATTATGAAGAACTGATATCTCCTATGGTCCCAGTTATATCCCAACTTCTGAATATTTGGTTGTTACTAGAGACGACTGACAGACAAATTAGAAACATACGTATTTCTATGAGTATTACATATTTTATGCAATCTATTCCATTCTATTGTGGTCTGGGAATAGTATGTCTTCTATGGTTTTTTATTTTGGGGTTTTTCTTTTGTATTTGTTGGGAAGGAAACAAAGAATCCAATTTTCAGTGGAAATCTAATACTCTATTAAAACCAGACACAAATACAAACTCCTCAAAGCTAAGTCAGAATACAAGAAACATACCTTTGGTCCTTCGGGCCCTGGAAGTCCCCTCTGTCCTTGATTTCCTTTGCTCCCTTTCTTGCCTTCATCACCCTAATAAAATAATTATAAAAATAAAAATATTGTATTAGCAACCTCCCCTAACCTAGTAAGGACCATAGCGGAGCCAAATTCTCAACTAATACCAATTTTAAAGTGGTGTGCCCTGAGCACAGCTCAGTTGCACAGGATTCGTCAATGTTCTTGAGGAGATCAGATGACTTCAGATTGTTCAGCCTTTACCATTTATTCAATGTGATTTGCTGTTTTTCAAAAATCGAAGTTTTGTATCTTTCTTTTGGAACTTTTATTTGAATTTATAGTTCCTTTGCACCCTTGGTCTACTAACAGGTAGTTCTGAGACATTCACAGTTTCAGAAATGAGAACGATCTGTGCTTTTTCATGCTGTTTTTCAATTTTTCAATTTCAGGTTTAAAACATGAAATGAGACATTTTAAAAAGCATAGCCCTATTTCTTCCTCACTGGGGAGTCTAATTCTTTCCCCCAAAAGAGACTAATAGTTTTCTTGGCAGGAAGATGCTTTAGCATTGACCTGGGGCAGAGCTAGGAACTGACTGCTGGCTGTTCCCCAGCATGATTGTGTAAAACTGTGCTCCCCCAAAAGAATTCCTTTACCTTCAAAACTATCTTTCAACTAGGGTTCAACTGCAAGGCACCATATCCAGGGATGCACATAGCTCAACAAATGAAAAATTCCTCATGGTCTGCGCTGAGGCTATTTAAACATTTATAATATAAATTACTATACCATGGTTTTTAAGGTTGAGCAACAGAATCACCTGGAGGGCTTGTTAGAACACAGATTGCTGGGCCCTCCACCCAGAGTTTCTGATTTCGTACTTCTGCACTGAGGTCCAAGCATTTGCATTTTTAACATTCCCAGGTGATGCTGATGCTGCTGATTCAAGGGACCACACTTTGAGAATCACTGGACTATACTAAGGTCATCAGCAAAGCAGGTACTTTACTAAGAAGAGGTGACCTCCTGTAGAATCCACAGAGGTTTCCATGGTCCACACTAATGGAAAGCAGTGGCACCAGTGTTTAAAAAAAAAAAAAAAAAAAAAAAGTTGAATGTCCAAGTATCTTATATCATTATCACTTACCAGTAGAGACAATTCAACCACAACTATGTATTTTCTTCCCTCCGCTACCACTAATTTAGGTCATTGACCTAAATCACCCCAGAAATGAATAGCAGGAACCCAATTACATGTCATAAATCGCCAACACTGAACCATGGTATACCTGGGCTATGTAACATGTCCTACCACTCTTCTCCAATAGCCTTCCATAAGCCACAAGTCACCTCAAGCCACAAATCCAGTAGCCTCTTTTTCCAATGCACATTCTCCTTGCTTTATTGGTGGCATCTGATACCACCCATGGCTTTCATCTTGAAATCCTTTCTTCTCGGTATCCCTAACATGCTACCATTCTGCTTATTCTGTTGAGTGCTCGTTCTCCAGCTACCTCACAATGTGGGGCTTAAACCTCAACTCCCTTCCTTAGAGACACTGTTCATTCTCACGGCTTCAATTATTAACTCCAAGCGACTATTTTCCAAAAGCACATCCTAAAACAACAGTTCTCCTGAATGTTAGCAGATCAGCATTTCTAACAGTATATTTTGCATGATTATGTTATCCCCTCCACCTCACCCAAAAAGGATCCCTGAGACTGGTAAATCAATAAATGAAAATGTTTAAAAGCCTACAAATAGATTTAAATTTCATATCTTCACATTTAAGATTAAAGATTCAATTTTAGTGAGTATGTTCACAAGACATCAATTACTATTTTAGTAGAATTATGAATAGAACACTAATATATATACAAATTTTATTTTTACTTGACTTGTATATAATCTATAAGAATCTTTAAACGGGAATTGATAACTGCACATAAAAATAGAAAGAAGGCCAGGTGCAGTGGCTCACGCCCATAATCCCAGCACTTTCAGAGGCTGAGGCAGGAGGATCATGAGGTCAGGAGTTCCAGACCAGCCTGGCCAATATGGTGGAACCCTATCTCTACTAAAAATACAAAAATTAGCTCGGTGTGGTGGCATATGCCTGTAGTCCCAGCTGCTCAGGAGGCTGAGGCAGGAGAATCGCTTGAACCCGGGAGGCGGAAGTTGCAGTAAGCCGAGATCGTGCCACTGCACTCCAGCCTGGGCAATAGAGTGAGACTCCATCTCAAAAAAAAAATAAAAAGAAAAAAATTGTAGGAAGACCTGGAACCTTAGATGCTATAGGTTATGTCACTAGTGGTCTTATCCTATTGATGAATTTATATAGTCTCATCTTAATATATAAAAATGTTATTCAACTAGCATTTCTACAGAGTTTAAAATAAATTTATGTCAAGCTGTGAAGTGAAATGGCCATTTAATAAAGTGATATTTCTTATTATTGTGTGAGATTTTATAAACAAAGAAAATTTATGGACTGTCAAATCTCAATGATGTATTTCAAGGCTTCTTTTCCTTCCTATGTGTTTTTTAAATGTCAGTCTGACCATTTATTGAGAAAACGTGTGTTGAACTCCTCTCTATGCTGGGTCTTACAATAGATGTTAGGAAAATAAAAATGAATCATTTATGCTTGCTGTCTTCCAAAATCTTGCAAGATAGTATTCATACTTTTAAGCCAGATATAAACACATTTGACATAGTAAGAATAACAATCAAATTTCTTCTAAGTTGGCTCCTCAGTATGAGGGCCAGAACACAGGCTGCTTCCTCCAACACTGTCATTTCCATACCTTGGGGCCAGGCTGTCCTTTTCCAGGTGGTCCCTCTGGGCCTCTTGCTCCTGGAAGCCCCGCTTCTCCCTAGAGAAAATGACACTGATGTCTTAGGTGACCCTCCAGTAGACAGACTGTATGTATCATCCCACCTTGTCTCCTTTTATCACCAGTGGATTCAGCTGAGACTCTCCAAAATACACCATAACTTCACTCTAGTCTCAAAATCAATTTGGAAGTTTATAAACTTGAAATAAAGTAACATCAAACTCCAGTTTAACTCAGAGCAGCTGGAGTATCATGAAAAAGTAATTTCTCAGCCAATTTCCAAAGCAATAAGCTCATTTTCCTTTGGCTCTTCATTCGCATTTGGTAGATTTTTTTAAAAACAGGGAAGACCTTCAGCCTTTCCACCTGCTGTTTTTTGCTACTTTTATTGAAAAATGAGTATTTCAAATGTCAACTCAAAATACTTCAGGAAATCTTTACAACGGCCTTATTTCCTGAATGCACTCACAGACTCTCCTCTTGGCGGGGGGCGGGGGAAGTGACTTTCTCTTAAGTTTAAATTAATATGCTTTCTAGAAATCCTGAAGAAAGTAGGCCATAACCAAAACACCAGAGAGAAGGCAGAGGATGTGAGACACTGTCTCAGCCTTTGAGTAGGCCCCTCCTAAGGGATAAGTGAAAAGGAACATTTGGGATTGTGAGATATTTTTTCTTAAAGATACTGAGTTTGTCCTGGATGGCTTGATTTGCACTCCTGCGGGACCAAGATATCAGTTTGGTTTAATAGTTCCTACTCCAGTAATATGAAAAGCTTGGTCTTACCTTCTTCCCAGCAGCTCCATCTTCTCCTGGTACTCCTGGTTGTCCTGGGAGCCCTATTGAGCCTGGCTCCCCCTGGTGGATGAACAAATATTTTATTTCCCAAAAGTTCATACCTCCATTCTGAGGTACTTGCAATTGGATGTATTTTAGTGTCTGAGAAAAGCCTCCGTGAAATCTGATTAGTAATTAATACTAAACCATTTGATCTTTGGAAGTTACTTAACATCCCTAAGCCTTAGTTTTTGATTCTATTTTTATGGGCTGAATTGTGACCCCAAAAAGATATGTTGACGTCCTAACTCTTTGTACCTGTGAATGTAACCTTAATTGGAAACACGGTCTTTGCAGATTTAATCAAGTTAAGATGAAGTCATTACAGGAGGCCCTAATTCAGTATAACAGATGATATAATTTGACTCTGTGTCCCCACTGAAATCTTATTCGAATTGTAATTCCAAGTGTTGGAGGAGGGGCCTGGTAGGAGGTGATCGAGTTATGGGGGTGGACCTTCCCCTTGCCTTTCTCATAATAGAGTTCTCATGAGATCTTGTTGTTTAAAAATGTGTGTGTAGTACGCCCCCCTTCACTCTCTCACTCTCCTGCTGCTCCATATGAAGATGTACCTGCTTCCCCTTCACCTTCTGCTAGGATTGCAAGTTTCCTGAGGCCTCCCAAAAGCCAAGCAGATGCCAGCATCATGTTTCCTATGCAGCCTGCAGAACTGTAAGTCAACTAAACCTATTTTCTTTATAAATTACCTAGTCTCAGGTAGTTATTTAAAGCAATGACAGAATGGACTAATATAATGGGTATTATAAGAAGAGGAAAATGCCTCCTGAAGACAGACACATAGGGAGAGCACCATGTGACAAGAGAGGCAAAGACTAGAGTGAGCATCTGCTAGGCAAGGCATGCCAAGGATTGACAGGCACCCCCAGAAGATAAGACGAGACCAGGAAGCATTCTCCCTTACAGGTTTTGGAGGAAGCATAGCCCTGCAGACTGATTTTGGACTTCTAGCCTCTAGGACTGTGAGACAATAAATTTCTGTTGTATTAAGCCACTCAGTTCCTAGTACTTTCTTATGTCAGCCCTAGAAAACTAATATAAAAGTGAAATAACAAATTTGTGCCCTAACACCACTTCCAGCTCTAATATTCATTAATTCCACTTGCTTTCAAGTTAATTTATGATTAGTAATAAATCCTTTAAAATGTTCAGGAAAAAATATGCTACTTTCAAACAGTTTAAAGTATCTTTATGGCATTTATTAATAGCAACAAAATGGAAAATAATTGGAAGTAACTTCAACTAACCTAAACAAGCCAGTGGAAAAAAGCACTGTAAATCTAACACTAAGTAGATGGAATGATAAAGATGAGAGAAGAAAATAATAAACTTGAAAACAAAAAGTAAGAAGATTCATAAAACTAAAAGGTAATGCCTTTTTTTTTTTTTTTTTCATGTGTTTGAGATGGAGTTTCACTCTTGTTCCCCAGGCTGGAGTTCAATGGTGTGATCTCGGCTCACTACCACCTCCGCCTCCCGGGTTCAAGTGATTCTCCTGCCTTAGCCTCCCGAGTAGCTGGGATTACAGGCATGTGTCATCACACCTGGCTAATTTTGTATTTTTAGTAGAGACGGGGTTTCTACATGTTGGTCAGGCTGTTCTCGAACTCCTGACCTCAGGTGATCTGCCTGCCTCAGCCTCCCAAAGTGCTGGGATTACAAGCGTGAGCCACCATGCCTGGCTGGTAATGCCTTTTTAAAAACGAATAAAAGTGAATACATTTCTAATAGGAATGATTAGGTTTTTTTAAAGACACCAATAAACAATATTAAAAAAGAAAGATATAACTATAAATACAGTAAAATTTTTTTAAGTCATAGAAAATTGGTGATAAATTTTTTAAAATGTATTGAAAAACAATAATCTTTGAAAAAAATATGAATTATATAAATGCTGTAAAAAGAAATGAACAAGCTAGATAAACCAATACTATTAAATAAATTGAGTCAGTGATTAAAAGTCTCTACTTTGTCTCCCTCCAAGATCACAAGCTTAGTTGGTTTTACAGCAAGACTTACCAAACTTCTAAACTTTTGAAGAACAGTTATTCCCTATCTTATATAAACAGTTCTAAAAAAAAAAAATAGAAAAAGAGGGAAGTCTACCTAATTTATTTTATGAGGCTTATAAAGTCTTTTCAAAAAAATTATACAATGGCAAGACAAGAAAACAAAATTATAGACCAGTCTCCCTATGAGATATAGTGCAATTTAAGCTTCCAATCAAATGCTTTAATTTCCCCCAGTGCCTGTATAAAGTTTCCAAGTCATAATGCAGGGATTGAGAAACCAGGGAAAGTTCAGGCATCTCTCTAAGGAGACAAACATGTATCTGGGTGAGCCAAGGTATCAAAAGTTCACAGAGTAGATTACCAGAAGGAGTTACACAGAGAAAACTATAAGTATCTGCTGAGTATCCACTTTGAGTATTCAGTTGAGTACTGTTCAGTACATGTGTATGAAGAAACTACCCAAGGCCAGGAAAACAACCAACTTAAAAGATTAGAGAGAACTGACTTTGAACCAGGAATACTGCCTATTTCTACTTTCAAGAAATAAAACCTCACAATTCTGAGGGCATAAATTGGAGTTCTAAAAAGGTCTTACCTCAACAGCAGGGAAAAATTAACCCTAGACTAAATGTTGCTGTAGTCTTACCTAATAAAACTTAAATGCAAGACCAAACTGGGTCAATCTGTTTTCAAGTAACTACAAAATATTCAAGAACAAAGCTCAAATTAGAGGAATACAAAAATATCCAACATGCAAAAAGATAAAATTCACAATGTTGGACATTCAATAAAAAACTACTCAGCCAGGCATAGTGGTACATGCCTGTAATCCCAACTACTCAGGAGGCTAAGGCAAGAAGACAGCTTGAGCCCAAGAATTCAAAGCAAGCCTGGGCAACATAGCAAGACCCCATCTTTAAAAATATTAATATTAATAATAATATTTAATTTAAAAATAGGCATTCAAAAAGGCTGAAAAATATAGCACTTTGTGTTGAGAAAAATCAACCCCATTGAAACTTGCCCAGAAATAAAACCAGCATTAGAATTAGTAGGTAAGAACATTAAAAGTTATTATCACTATATTCCATACAGTCAAGAAACCAGAGGAAATTCAAACCATGTTAAATAGAGACATGGAAGATATATGAAGGATACAAATTAAAATTTTAGATTTGAAAATTACAATGTATGAGATAAAAAAACACTGGACAGAATTAAAAGCTTATTAGTGTCATGGAAGAAAAGATTAATGAACTAAAACATGTAGCAATAAAAGCTATCCTAAATTAAACACAGAGAGAAAAGAGACTGAAAAAGAATGAGCAGAGCACCAGTGAACTGTGAAATAACCTGAAACATCCAAATAATAGCCTGGCCAACATTATTAAAACCCATCTCTACTAAAAAATACAAAAATTAGCCAGGAGTAGTGGTGCATGCCTGTAATCCCAGCTATGTGGGAAGCTGAGGCATAGGATCACTTGAATCCAGGAGGCAGAGGTTGCAGTGAGTCAAGAGCATGCCACTGCACTTCAGCCTCGGTGGGAGTGAGACTCTGTCTCAAAACAAGAATAAAATCCAAATATAAGTAAAACTGGAGTTCCTCAGGTGAGGAAGTGCTATTTCAAGAAATACTGGCCAAATATTTTCCAAATTTGTTTAAAACTATAACCCATAGATCTAAGAATATCAGTAACCAAGAATATCAATGAACTTCAAGCACAAGAAACATATCTAAGGGACATTATAATCACACCACTCAAAACCAGTGATGTAGAGAAAATCTCAAAAGCAGCCAGAGGAAAAAAGACATGTTGCATACAGAAACAAATATAAGGATAACAACAGATTTCTTATCAGAAACAATGCAAGAGAGAAGACAATAGAACAACATTTTAAAAGTACTAAAAGGAAGATAAAGGAACTGCACACTCTAATTCTGTAACCGGAAAAAATAATAAGCAAAGATATCTTTGTTTTGGAAGTTGATTTGGCAATTTCTTGGAACGCTAAATGAATACCTACCTTCTGACCTAGCCATTTCACTTCTAGGTGTTTACTCAAGAAAAATAAAAACAAATGTCCATACAAACACGTATATAAATGTTCATAATAGCTTTATTTATAATATTCAAAATCTGGAAAAAAGCAAAATTTTTATCCACAGGTGAATGGATAAACAAATTGTGGCATATCCATATAATACAACAGTATTCCATAATATGAAGGAATGAACTGTTCATATATATGCTACAACATGGATCTTAAAATGATTTTGCTGAGTTAAAAGAAGCCAGAAAAATATCACAAAGTATATAATTCCATAAAAATCTAGAAAATGCAAACTATGATGACAAAAAACAGGTCAATGGTTAGTGGATAATTGGAAAGCAGATCTGTGGAAAGCATATTAGTGAACATACAAGAAGTTACAGAGGGATAGAAGGACAGATGGTAACTTCTGAGGGGTATAGAAATACTTATCATCTTGATTGCGGTGATGATTCCAAGGGTATATACATATCTCAAAACATTGCATTTTATACTTTAAACATGTGCATTTATTATATGCCAATTAGATAATACATAGTTATTAAAATAAAAGAAAAATCTTGAATAAAAGAGTCAGTTGAATGATCATCATAAAAAGTACACATAATGAATTGAGTTTATCTCAAGAATGCAAGGATGGTTTGACATCTGAAAACTCTGTAACTGTAATGTATCATATTAAGAAGTTAAAAGTGGAAAACAACACAATTATCTTAGTAGATGCATAATTTGATAAAATCCAGTAATCATTTATATTTAATAAGTAACATTTGGTACAACCAAAAAAGAACAGAATTACCTTAACCTAATAAAGGGTATCTATCAAAAACTTTCAGCAAATGTCACACTTAAAAGTGACATTTTAGAAGCACTTCTTTTGAAGTCATTTCTTTTAAACATTGTACAAGTGATCCTAGCAGTACAAAATGACAAAAAAATAATAAAAGGAGAGCTAAAAAAGAATAGGTAAAACTTTATTTTCAGACAATATGATTGTGTACATAGAGACTGAAAAAGCAAGAGATTACACAAACAGAGATTTCACAGGGTGGCTGGATACAAAATCAACATGCCAAAACAAACAAACAAAGAAAACAAACAACAAAAAAACCCTTCTCCTATAGACCTAGACCTATACTATTTAGTTAAAAGATGTAGAAAAAAATTCACAATTACAAAAATTTCTGCAAGGTATCTGGAAATAAATTTAACTTAAAAAGTACAAGACATTTATGGAAAAAATTACAAATATTTTCTTGAAAAGTTAGAGCTTTACTCTGTGGTATGAAAGACTTACTATTTAATTTGTAGATTTAGTGCAAACCAAATGGGGTATCCTGTTAAATTTGACAAGCCAACCCTAAAATATGTATCTTAGAGTCAATAATTACCAAGAAAGAAGACAAGAGTATTTTTCCTTTTAGATAACAGAACATATTATAAATTTATTATAATCAAGACAAGGAGGTAATAGCACTGAGAGATATAAATAGAAAAATCGAGTAGAATAGAGAGCTCAGGCACTGATGCTCAAAATATGGAAGCCTGATATATGAAAGAGGTGGTACTGCAAATCAGTGTTGTAAAGATGGACTATTAAATAACTGATTCTGGGGTACTTGCTTATTTATTGTAATAAAAAAATAGATCCCTACATTGACCCACACACAAAAATAAATTCTGTGTGGGTTAAATACCTAAATTTTTTAAACAAAACAATAAAAATTTCAGAAAAAAATGCATAAGAGTATCTTTATGAATTTGAGGTCAAGAAATGTTTTAAAATAATATTCAAAAATCACAAATCATAAAGGGATAGAAATATATCAGAATTTAAAACTTCTGTATACTAAGAAGTACTCTAAGTGAAAAAAATAAGTCACAGCCTAGGAAAAGATATTTACAGTTTATATAACACAATAAGAGACATTTGTACACATTTCATATTTGCACAGATTTAGAGAAAGGAACACCATTACCTATTGCTAGCAGGAAGGTAAACTGGCACAAGTATTTTGGACAAGATTTTTTACAGTATCAAAATTGAAGACTCACATGCTCTATGATCTTCCCATTCTACCTCTAGCTGTCTATCTTCTACAAGTCAAGAAACTTGTCCTCTAACTTATA
Organism: Chlorocebus sabaeus; assembly: GCF_047675955.1. Classification (NCBI taxonomy): domain Eukaryota; kingdom Metazoa; phylum Chordata; class Mammalia; order Primates; family Cercopithecidae; genus Chlorocebus; species Chlorocebus sabaeus. The sequence goes on along the minus strand of NC_132924.1, from coordinate 54,531,881 downwards.
CAAAAGGAAACGGAATGTTTGTGGCAGCATTGTTGGCAAAATCAAAAAGAATGAGAAGCAATTTAAATATCCACCAACATGAAGATGAATAAATATAAAATGAGATATTTTCATATAGTGGAATACTATAATGCGATTAATATCAATGAATTAGTGGCATATAAAAGCACAAATAAAATGTAAGGCTGACTATAAATATATTGCAGAATGATATATCATGTAAAGTTCAAGAACACAAAAGAAGCGATATATATTTTATGGATAAAAACATGTAGGAAATTATAAAAACTTCAAAATAATGATAAACACCAAATTCATGATAATGATTATGTGTGAGGAGAGAAGGGAGGGCAGTGGGATTGGGGAGTGCCAGCAGGGACCTTCAGCCACACCTACAATGTTTCTTTTAAAAAGTCTAGAGTCAGTGTGGTAAAACGTTAACATTTGATAAAGCTGGGCTGTGGAATACATAGGTGCTCTTTGTATTGTTCTCTATATGGTGAATATATTTGAAACACTTCATTTTCATTTTTTAAGACTGAGTCTCACTTTGTCGCCAGGCTGGAGTGCAGTGGCGCAATCTCAGCTCACTGCAACCTCCACCTCCTGGGTTCAAGCGATTCTCCTGCCTCAGCCTCCTAAGTAGCTGGGACTACAGGCACACACCACCATGCCCAGCTAATGTTTGTTTGTTTGTTTGTTTGTTTTTGAGACAGAGTCTCGCTCTGCCACCCAGGCTCACTGCAAGCTCCGCCTCCTGGGTTCACGCCATTCTCCTGCCTCAGCCTCCCGAGTAGCTGGGACTACAGGTGCCCACCACCACGCTCGGCTAATTTTTTTGTATTTTTAGTAGAGATGGGGTTTCACCAGTTGGCCAGGATGGTCTCGATCTCTTGACCTCGTGATCCACCCTCCTTGGCTTCCCAAAGTGCTGGGATTACAGGCATGAGCCACCACCCCCGGCAGAACCATACTTCATTTTTTAAAGTAAGTTTAAGATTGCATATGTCATAAGTGGTGGAACTGAGATTTGAACTTGGGTAGTCTAACAGCTGAGCCTTACTATATTGTATATTGCCTCTCTGCCATTGACATGTATATAACATAATATGTTTGTATACATACATACACAGAGGCATATATTACATATATGTATAAACATATATGTCAAACTTGGCACTTAGTATACTGTGTAGCACATGGAAACCATGTAAAAATGTCAGCTACTATTACTATATTAATACATTTTTATCCTTTGTAATGATATGCTTATATATGTAACATGTATATTCTTCTTAGACCTGCATCTTACATACTCTTCTAATACTCAAATGCTTACAAGAATATGACAATAACAACAGAACAATGGTGAAGTTGAGTGCTCAACATGGCTCTCTAGATCCTATATAACTTCAGGATGAGTTATAGAAACTGTGAAGGGTAAACTAAGTATTCGTTCATTTATTCAGCAGTATTTATTGAGAATCTATCATGTCCCCAAAGCTGGGGATTCCATAATAAACCAAGATAAACAAAGTGCCACCCCCATGGAGTATGTATTTTAGAGCAGCACTGTCCAAGAGGAATATAAAGCAAGCCATACACGTAATTATAGCTTTTGCAGTAGTAGTAGCCACACTTAAAAAGTAAAAGGAGCCCGTTAATATAGCATTAGATAACACATGCAGGGTCTGTACTGCAATTAAATATAAAGGAAACCTTACATAATATTAAATAAAGTATCATATCACTTCCGAGCAGCAGTCAACTCACCTTTGGACCTTGTACTCCAATTCCCACTGGTCCTCGAGGGCCTGTAGGTCCCATTTGGCCTACTTCTCCCTAGTAAGAAAAGGGAGTATTTTAATACAGCAGCAAAGTGAAAATAATATATTCCTGCTGTTGATCTCCTAAAACCTGTCTTATATCAATAAAGTAAAACAGTTTCATATGCTCAATTCATATATATTGCCTGAAATCCCTTCAGATGGATGGATTTGCACCAGATTTGGAATCTATGTAAATGAAAAATATATATAATATTTGATGTATATATGGTCTGACTTAAAATATAGGCCATATAGCATATTCAGAATTGATTTTTAAGGAGCCCCTTGTGGAGGGTATCTGGAAAAGATAGGCAGCTGCATTCAAGAACAACTAAAATTGGCACAGGAAAAGGCAAGGTAACTGCTGATCAAGAGCAATGTCATAAGCAGAGAACACAACTTGAGCTTTTAAGGACAAGCTCCAAATCAAAACTCTCAAGAATAGTCAGAGTGCTCCACTGAGGGGCTTCTCACACGTACAGCTCTAAGGAGTGAGTTCTAAGGTGAGCAGTCTCAGAGAAGCATTTTATTTATTTAACAATGATTCATGATTCTTAGAAGCAATATTAAGGATAACTAGTTAAATAAGTGCCATGCTCCTCCTCAAGGAAAAAATAATAGTTCCAATCTATGAGATAGTTTGATTCCCAAGTACATAAAACATTTTTATTTGTTAGGTCATTTCTGATCCCATCTCTTTAGCTATGGTTTTAGTAGTTGGACCTACTGTCAGAGTGGTGGTGAGAATGAAAGTTAGCCAACCTAGAAAGACACATAACCACTGGTTGCTTCTGTTAATATTACTGCTTGAGTTGCTAGAATAGGATCTCATAAGTAAAAGTAACAAAGAAAACAACAAATGAAAATTGCATAAGTAAAACTTTCTTAAAGCATAAAGAATACATATTACATTTTCTAAATTGTCAGGAATATCAGTAACATTTTGCATTAAGTAGAGATCTCTGATTAAGTTCATTCTATCTGCTGTCTTCTAAATGCACTGGCACTGATTAGAAAACAGCAATTATACTATAGATATATTAAACTCTGCTCTCATTTACGAAGTTACCTTGGAACCAGGTAAGCCTTGTCCTGGGGGCCCTTGTGGACCAGGTGGACCAATAGGACCTTGGATTCCCTTTAAAATAAAATTTTATAAAATAGTATTAGTGAAATTAGGTAGTTTCAAATCCTCTAAAGTGAAACTTTAGTTCAAACTCCATAATAAGTTACTTACACTCAATAAACATTTGTGGAGTGGGGTGGCAGAGGCTGCTAGTTAAACCACAATTTGCATTCTTCCCTATTTCCATATTAAGAGAAATTTTAGCTGGCCCATATGTCTGCCTAGAATAAAGACCATATTTCTCAGTCCCTGTTGCAGCCAGGAGTGGCCATGTGGGCTAGATTCTAGCCAATGGGATGTGAATGAAGTGATGTATGTAATTCCTGGTTCATGCTAAAAGAAGAGGTATGCCTTCTCCTTCCCTTTTCCTCTTCTTCAGTAGCTGGAATTAAGAGAGGGTGGCCATCCAGGATCACGCAGATGAGGAGAGCACCCTCAGTATGGCAGACTAACAAGACTGATTAATACAGCCACTATACCAGCTTGGAGTTTTAAGTAAGGAAAATAAAATTACATCTAGTTAACCTATTTCATATCTCTGTCACATGCAGGCAAACCTATATCCCAGTTGTCCCAATATATATGTATCTGGATGGTAAATTGAAGGTTTGACCTAGGCTCTAAGAAGCAATAGTCAGTAGATTCCAAATTGAAGAATGTTCAAACACTTGACTCCATCATTCACACTATAAAGGAGGTTTTTATACATGGGTATACAAAGGGATGTGCACATATATGTACATGTGTATATGTGGTTGTTTATATTTCACTCTATTTTGTAAAAGATCTGAGTTGATCAAGCCTCCAAATATTTAACAAAAATCTGTGGGCCATTTAAGAGATATTGTAAACATGTTGCTGGAAACAGAAGTTCCCTTATAAACACATGAGGGAAAACACTCATTTTTATAAGAGAAATAGGAAGATCAAATATAACAAGAATGTAATGGATAAACACATAAAATTAAAGATAAGAACATTGAATAACTGAGGTTAAATTTAAGTAAATGAACAGAGGTTAAATTTAAGTAGAAGTTATATCATTTGTCTTAAAATGTAAATAAATGATTTTCTTTCTCAGATCATTTTACAAATAGAGGTCTCATTTCCAATCGAGATCAGCTCTATAAGAACACATCTACCCAAAATTATTTTTCTTTTTGAAAAGAAGAAAAGGGGGTGAGAAAATGAAAGAAGTACAAGAGTTGTTTTGTTTTGTTTTGTTTTGTTTCCCAAGCTGAAGAACAACAACCTCCACCAAGGAACAGCATTAAAGGCGACGAGAAGCTGTAGGTAGGAAGTCCAGAATTCACAGGCCATCTGGACAGACTTGTCTTTGAACCTCACGTTTAGCCCCATAGTAGTGACTCAGCAACAGGAGCACCGCAAGACCCAAGATGTGACAGCATTGTCCGACCACTTTTGGGATCAGTAAGCCCCTGCTAAAACCAACAAATAAACTACAAGGCTTGAGAATGTCTGCTGGTATCATCAAATCATGATTTGAGTTGCCCAAATATCCAGCTCTTAATTATTATCTAAATATTTATACAGTTATCTTGGCTTCTTCTGTACCTTAAGATTCCTAATGTGTTAGACTAGGACCTCTGTCAAGGGCAAGGGAATGGAAAAAGGAGTCATACCCAACTTTGCTGTTGTTTGGACTAACAAAAAAAGTAATAACAACAATAAATTAGCAGACAATTAGAAATAAACCCAAAGTTAATCTCAACAATGACATTTGAAATTATCTCATTTTTTAAATTCTTCCATTCTCCCACTACCTTAGATAAAGAAAGCATTATTCATTCTCTAAGCAATAGAATAATTCAAACCTTAATCATAAATCTTAATCGTAAATCTTAATCAAACCTAACCTGCCACTTTCTAACCAGGAGATATTTAGCATAAAACTGGATTTGTTGGTCACTTTGATTATGAGATTGCATAAGTATATGGTAAGCAACAAAGCATATGGTAAATTAAAAACTACATGGTTAACAACAGAAGAGAGTACTGTTATACTATCTTCACATTATTTAGATTTATCACAATACCCAGATTTTCCAAAAGTTATCAGAAGATTCTGGAAGTGGTTCTAATCATGAACGTAGACATTCTTACAGATCTTTCTTTTCTTCTCACCAACGGGCCAGGTGTCATTTATAAATTCTCTCTGTGGTTTTCTTCTATTCAAGAAGGGTGCCCCTTAAACTAAGTGGTTACTCCTGATCCTGGTCCAAGTTTTAACTATAATACTTTTTTAAAAATTGGTATGTAGCTTGTTGGAGTGGTTGGTGAGGGGATACTACTCTACTCCTTTGGGAGAGAGTGGGGTTCAATTTTCACAAAGCTTCAAGGAGAAAAAAAATATACAAACCAGCAGGTAAGTAAACTGTTGTTCCCAAGGGAAACTAAAAATATTGCACTAAAACCTTTACCTTGTTAATTAGGTTCTAATGTTAAAAGTCACAGCCTCATGAAACACACTACCTATTTTTTAAGCCTTTGGAAGTTCTAAAAAATAAAATCTTCTCATGAAACCATCTTATCCTTCCCTATATTCATTTCTGGACTTACACTCCATTGCAATTAACTGTCAAACACACTCAAAGCTGTTTGCAGGGCTGGCCTTCAATGAAGACCAAGATGGGGCTAGAATATTCTGCACTGAAGGGAAAGGAAGAGTACATTAATTACCTGTTCCCCTTGACTCCCGATTCCAGGGATCCCCATTGGTCCTTGGGGTCCCACAGGTCCCATATCCCCCTGCACAGAAATATAACAATAAAACAAAATCTTATTATTTCATACTTTGCTAACCTGGAATTAGGCTATGTTAAAATCTATCTTTATACTATAAAAAAAGTTCAACATGGAAAATTATAAAACTTTATTTTATTCCTTTTAAACAGTTTATAGTTCAAATTCTCCAAAATAGTAAATGACATTTTGCTATTCGGTCTAAGTTGGTGAGCATTTGTATAGGCTTATATTTATCAATCATTTTTCTCACAAACAAAAATTCCTGAATAGTTGTTATAACACAAACATTTTCTGCTAAGATTATAACAGAAATATTTAAAAGTAGAAAATTCATAGGATATAATAAAAATAGAATCTGAGAGATAAATTGAAGAAAAATATTTTTAAATTTTCTAAATACCCTTTCCCTCCAAATCTTATTTAAAATGCATTTTGAAAATTAAGAAGTGATCTCAAGTGAATGCAGCAAAATTAAAGAGCCCTATTTTTCTTCTTCCATGAAATTGAGAAAAGAAAATTAAAGTACCAGCAAGAAGAACATCATAGATAATACATAGTGAACAAGTATACCTGTGCTCCGATAACATTTTATTTATAAAAACAGGCAGCCAGCTCCACAGTTGGCCGATGTTTGAACTAAATAAATGTTTTTATGAAGAAAAATGTATCATTTAGCAGGCACGGTGGCTCACGCCTGTAATCCCAGCACTTTGGGGGGCTGAGGTGGGTGGATCACCTGAGGTCAGGAGTTCGAGACCAGCCTGACCAACATGGAGAAACCCCATCTCTACTAAAAATACAAAATTAGCTGGGCATGGTGTCACATGCCTGTAATCCCAGCTACTTAGGAGGCTTAGGCAGAAGAATTGCTTGAACAGGGGAGGTGAATGTTGCGGTGAGCTGAGATCATGCCATTGCACCCCAGCCTGGGAAACAAGAGTGAAACTCTGTCTCAAAAAAAAAAAGTATCATTAGATCAAACTTTATATAATATTAAATATATAGAACCTGTACTAAGAGATGCCCTCGAATACACTCCTTAGTGTTCTACTTTCTATCAACCCTTGATCTACATCAATATTATGGAAGGAAAACATAATGGACTCAAGTTCTAGCTCAGAGCTGGATTATTCTGATTCAGAACTTGATTTCTTATGCATCAGATATTGTGCTAAATGCTTTACATCCTTTCATTTATCCTCACAACAACCCCGGTAAAGTGGCGATCCCCATTTTTCAGATTAGTGTAAGTAACTCACCCCAGGTCACACAACTGTTAGATGGCAGAAGTGAGAGTAAAGTCCACTCTGACTCCAAAACCCAACTCACAGCCACTAGTTTGCAAATATTTGTTAAACACGTAAGAGAGGGTCCCTTTTTGTGCAGTGTTATTGAGATTTAAATACCCACGCCATAAGTACAACTTTATTGTGTACCTTTATATATGAGAGGCCTTATCAGAGGCATGTGTATATTATCACTTGAATCACAGACACCAAGGTCTCTGAATCTAGTGTTATATGTAAAAAAATAGGAAAGGAAGAAAGGAAAAAGAAGATGGTATTGAGGGAACAGCAGATAAAAGCTTTGCTATGTAATAATATCCTGATATTTCAAAGTGTTTTCTTTGCATGAGCTCCAGATGTAAAAATACGTGCACCATGTCACAACACCACCTGAAAAAGTTAATTTACTGAACTCATAAAACAATGGTTCTGTTGTATTCAGTTCTCACTGCTCCAAAGGAAGAAAGAGCATCTTACGTATTTTTTGGAGTTTTTTGGAGTATTTTGGAGCTGCAGTACAACCAGAGCTAAGAGACTTGAAAAAAGAATTGTATTGCATCTAAAATTCATATCGCTATTTATTTCTGCTATTTAAATACAAACAGCTAGAAGAAATAACTACCAGCAAATAAAAATAAGTCACTCAAGATTGAAACCCAACACTTGATATAATCATGAATATCAATTGTTATTCCAATATAATATACAATATAATGATATGCTTAAAGGCTGATATATAAATGACTCTGAATTGATATGAGCTCTCTGCTTTTTTACACGTTTCTTATATCCTTCCCCCTCTGGCAGCCTCACTTCCACTGCTTTTTATGGCTGTATCAGCCTCTAGTAGCTTCTATCACCAGCCCCATTCCCATTTCTAATCTGGTATAATCTGCAGCTGTTGTAAAGAAAACAAATAGCCAGTGAGAAAGAGAAAAGCAATCCCTAACAACGAGGAGCTGACCTGACCCTGGCAACTAGGCTGTGGTGCCAAACACCAACAATTTGACAAATCACCAAGATCAGACAAGGCCACCCCATGACTGTGATGGACCAAGAGGAAAGCCAGACCATTCCATAATTATATCTAAGCACAGACAAAAACAGCAAACACTGTACAAAACCCTCAAATGATCAAACATCTCCAATATTGGCTAAAATGAGTGATGGCTACCTCTACCAGTTATGACTCAGCCTAACTCCATTTGTCCCAACTTCTAGATGAGATTCATTAAATACCCGATCCTAAACTTATCTCCAATTATTGATAACATTCAACCCAGAGCCCATCCCTGATTCCTTTTGTTTTCTTTTGTTTTGTTTTTTGAGACGGGTCTCACTCTGTCGCACAGGCTGGAGTGAAGTGGCGCAATCTCAGCTCACTGCAAGCTCTGCCTCCTGGATTCATGCCATTCTCCTGCCTCAGCCTCCCGAGTAGCTGGGACTACAGGCGCCTGCCACCATGCCCAGCTAATTTTCTTCTTTTTTTTTTATTTTTAGTAGAGACAGGGTTTCAACATGTTAGCCAGGATGGTCTTGATCTCCTGACCTTGTGATCCACCCTCCTCAGCCTCCCAAAGTGCTGGAATTACAGGCAAGAGCCACTGCGCCCGGCCCTGATTTCTTAAATGATTCCCAAAAATCACCTAACACAAGCGCAAATCCTATGAAATATCTTTCATCCTCTTCCTGAGTTCCTATAGGTGCATCGTATGTGGTCTCCCTCCCTACAGTCAACAAGACTTGCTAAAACTCTGGATGGATTCCTGTTGGTCCTTGTGGGAAGGCATCAACACTAGTTTTCTTAAATGAGTTTCCTTATTTTAACCCGATTAAAAAATATTTTAAGATAATATTTTTGAGTGGGAGCCTAGGGATGGATATACACTTCTCTAACAAGGTCAAGTCAATGTTTTTAACAACTATTTTCTTTACTAAGAAGAAATGTCTTTTGATAATGTCTGGATTCAAAGCTGCTTTACTGATGGTAGAAGTCACTGGATGTCAGAACCCAAATAAGTGAGACATTACGATAAATAGAAATAATCAAGTTTCTCAGATCATAGGTCATCCTACATAATAACATATCTTGCATATACTAGATTTGGAGATCATGGTGGGCAGGAGGCAGGACTAGATTGCAGCTCCCACTCAGATGGAAAGAACAGCACGTGGAGGCTCGCATTGTGAACCTTTGCTCCAGAACGACTGCAGGAATACATTAGGAAAGCCATGAAAACTCATACTTGCTGAAGGAAATGGATTGCTCCTGCAGGACCCAGGAGACACCCCAAATATTATGAGTGCCCAAACTATGGAAATGGGAAAGGGAGATTGTCCGCCCCTGAACACATACCCCCACTAGGTCTAGATTACTGGAGCTGAGTCAATTGATAGAGCCGAGCGAAATACAGGGGTAGAAGAAACAGCGGGAAAATCCCTGTGGGCTCAGCAGGTCCCCTAGCAAGCCATCTCTGCCTCACATCACTGGGGTCCTTGAGGATGTCTGCCAGAGGCACTGGGAAAAGGCCACAGTGAGAAGGAAACCTCTAACTGAACTTTGTAATAATTTCAACAGATTGAGAAATCTCCTGGTCAGAACTCAGGAAAGGGCGTGAATCCAGTGTGCAGGCTCCACAGGCAGGGAAAGAAAGAAAGCTCTACTGACTTTCCTAGTTGGGAGGTGGGAAGCCTGGGACAAGTTCTCAACCCTGCTCACCCACTGCCTGGAAACAGATTCCATGTTGTTGGAGGGGCACAGTGGGGGAGAGACCGGCCCTTCGGTTTGCATGGGAGCTGGGTGAGGCCTGTGACTGCCAGCTTTCCCCCACTTCCCTGACAACCTGCATGGCACAGTAGAGGCAGCCATAATCCTCCTAGGTACACAACTCCATTGACCTGGGAACCTCACCCTCATCCCCCACAGCAACCACAGCAAGACCCGCCCTAGTAGAGTCTGCGCTCAGACACACCTAGCCTTGCTCCCACTTAATAGTCCTTCCCTATCCACCCTGGTAACTGAAGACAAAGGGCATATACTTGTGGGAGTTCTAGGGCCCCATCCACCACATATTGCTTCCCATACTACCACAGCTGATGCTCTCTTGAAGGTACCACCTCCCAGCAGGAGGCCAACCAGCACAAAAATACTGCACTAACCAACAAAAGCTAAGGACCTTCACAGAGTCCATTTCACCCCCCTGCCACCTCCACTGGAGCAGGTGCTGGTATCCATGGCTGAGGGACCCACAGATAGTCCACATCACAGGACTCTATGCAGACAGCCCCCATTACCAGCCTGGAGCCCAGTAGAATTGCTCGGTGGCTAGATCCAGGAGAGAGATAACAATCACTACAGCTTGGCTCTCAGGAAGCCACATCCCTAGAAAAAGGGCGAGACTACTACATCAAGGAAACACCCCATGGGACAAAAGGAATTTAATGACAGCCTTGAGCCCTAGAACTTCCTTCTGACAGAGCCTACCCAAATGAGAAGGAACCAGAAAACCAACTCTGGCAATATGACAAAACAAGGTTATTTAACACCCTCCAAAAAGTCACACTAGCTCACCAGCAATAGATCCCAACAAGAAGACATCCCTGATCTACCTGAAAAAGAATTTAGAAGGTGAGTTATTAAGCTAATCAGGAAGGCACCAGAGAAAGGTGAAGCCCAATGTAAAGAAATTTTTTAAATGATAAAAGAAATGAAGGAAGAAATATTCGATGAAATAGATGGCATAAATAAAAACAGTCAAAACTTCAGGAAACATGGATGCACTTATAGAAATGCAGGCTGGGCACGGTGACTCACGCCTGTAATCTCAACACTTTGGGAGGCCGAGGCAGGTGGATCACCTGAGGTCAGCAGTTCGAGACCAGCCTGACCAACATGGAGAAACCCCATCTCTACTAAAAATACAAAAATTAGCCAGGCGTGCTGGCGCATGCCTGTAATCCCAGCTACTCGGGATGCTGAGGCAGGACAATCACTTGAACCCAGGAGGCGGAGGTTATAGTGAGCTGAGATCACACCATTGCACTCCAGCCTGGGCAACAAGAGCGAAACTCCATCTCAGAAAAAAAAAAGAAATGCAAAACTCTCTGGAAACTCTCAGCTATAGAATTTAATAGGCAAAAGAAAGAACATCAGAGCTCAAAGACAAAGTTTTCGAATTAACCCAATCCAACAAAGACAAACAAAAAAGAATAAGAAAATATGAACAAAGTCTCCAAGAAGTCTGAGATTATGTTAAGCAACCAAACCTAAGAATAATCGGTGTTCCTGAGGAAGAAGAGAAATCTAAAAGTTTGAAAAATATATTTGGAGGAATAATTGAGGAAAATGTCCCCACCTTTGCTAGAGAATTAGACATCAAAATACAAGAAGCTCAAAGAACACCTGGGAAATTCATCACAAAAAAGATCATCACCTAGGCACATTGTCATCAGGTTATGTAAAGTTAAGATGAAGGAAAGAATCTTAACAGCTTGTGAGGCAAAAACACCAGGTAACCTAAAAAGGAAAACCTATCAGATTAACAGCAGATTTCTTAACAGAAACCCTACAAGCTAGAAGGGATTGGGGTCCTATCATCAGCCTCCTCAAACAAAACAATTATCAGCCAAGAATTTTGTTTCCACTGAAACTAAGCTTCATAAATGAAGGAAAGATACAGTCTTTTTCAGACAAACAAATGCTGAGAGAATTTGCCACTACCAACCCAGCACAACAAGAACTACCAAAAGGAGTTCTAAATCTTGAAACATATCCTGGAAACACATCAAAACAGAAACTCTTTAAATTATAAATTTCACAGGACCTATAAAACAAAAATACAATTTAAAAAAAAGGTATACAGGCAACAAATAGCATGATGAATGGTACCTCACATCTCAATACTAACATTGAATGTAAATGGCCTAGATGCTCCACTTCAAAGATATAGAATTGCAGAATGGATAAGAATTCACCAACTAACTATCTGCTGACTTCAGGAGACTCACCTAACACATAAGGACTGGCTTAAACTTTAGGTAAGGGGATAGAAAATGACATTTCATGCAAATGGATGCCAAAAGCAACCAGGGGTAGCTATTCTTATACCAGATGAAACAAACTTTAAAGTAGCAACAGTTAAAGACAAAGAAGGTCATTATATAATGATAAAAGGCCTTTTCCAACGGGAAAATATCACAGTCCTAAATATATATGCACCTAACACTGGAGCTCCCTAATTTATAAAACAATTACTAATATACCTAAGAAATGAGAGAGACAGCAATACAACAACAGTAGTGCACTTCAATACTACACTGACAGCACTAGACAGGTCATCAAGACAGAATGTCAACAAAGAAACAATGGATTTAAACTATACTCTGGAACAAATGGACTTAACAGATACTTACAGAATGTTCTACCCAACAACCACAACATATACATTCTACTCAACAGTGCATGGTACTTTCTCCAAGATAAAGCATATCAAAGGCAACAAAACAAGCCTCAATAAGTTCAAGAAAATTGAAATTATACCAAGCAGTCTTTCAGACCACAGTAGAATAAAACTGGAAATCAACTCCAAAATGAACCTTCAAAACCATGCAAATACATGGAAATTAAATAACCTGCTCCTGAAAGATCATTGGGTCAAAAATGAAATCAAGATGGAAATTTAAAAATTCTTCGAACTGAATGACAATAGTGACACAACCTATCAAAACCTCTGGGACACTGCAAAGGTGGTGATAAGAGGAAAGTTCATAGCCCTAAATGCCTATATCAAAAAGTCTGAAAGAGCACAATCTAAGGTCACACCTCAAGGAACTAGAGAAACAAGAACAAACCAAACCCAAACTCAGCAGAAAGGAAATAACCAAGATCAGAGCAGAACTGAATGAAATTGAATATAAAAACTTCAAAAGATAAATGAAACAAAAACTCATTCTTTGAAAAGATAAATTGGTTGGGTGTGGTGGCGCACACCTGTAATCCCAGCACTTTGGGAGGCCAAGGCGGGCGGATCACAAGGTCAGGAGATTGAGACCATCCGCTAACACGATGAAACCCCATCTCTACTAAAAATACAAAAAAGTCAGTCGGGTGTGGTGGCGGGCACCTGTGGTCCCAGCTACTCGGGAGGCTGAGGCAGAAGAATGGCATGAACCCAGGAGGCAGAACTTGCAGTGAACCGAGATCGTGCCACTGAACTCCAGCTTGGGGGACAGAGCAAGACTCCGTTTCAAAAAAAAGAAAAAAAAGACAAAGAAAAGAAAAGATAAATTGATAGACCATTAGCAAGATTAACCAAGAAAAGAAGGGAGAAAATCCAAATAAGCTCAATTAGAAATGAAACAGGAGATTTACAACTGGCACTAAAAATCAAAAAGAAATCCAAACAGAAATCCAAAAGATCATTCAAGGCTACTATGGACACCTTTATGCACATAAACTAGAAAACCTAGAGGAGATGAATAAATTCCTGAAAAGATACAACATTCCTAGCTTAAATCAGGAAGAAGTAGATACCCTTAACAGACTAATAACAAGCAGTGAGATCGAAATGGTAATTTAAAATTACCAACAAAAAATGTCCAGGACTAGACGGATTCACAGCAAAATTCTACCAGACATTCAAAGAATTGGTATCAATCCTATTGACACTATTCCACGAGATAGAGAAAAAGGGAACCCTCCCTGAAACATTCTATGAAGCCAGTATCACCCTAATACCAAAACCAGGAAAGGACATAACCAAAAGAGAAAACTACAGACCAATATCCCTGCTGAACATAGATGCTAAAATCTTTAACAAAATACTAGCTAACTGAATCCAACAATATATAGAAAAGATAATCCACCATGATCAAATGGGTTTCATACCAGGGATGCAGGGATGAGTTTAACATACACAAGTCAATAAATGTGATACACCACATGAACAGAATAAAACAGGCTGGGCACGGTGGCTCACACTTGTAATCCCAGCACTTTGGGAAGTCAAGGCCGGTGTATCACTTGAGATCAGAAGTTCAAGACCAGCCTGGCCAACATGGTGAAACCCCATCTCTACTAAAAATATAAAATTTAGCTGGATGTGGTGGTGGGCACCTGCAATCCCAGCTACTCAGAAGGCTGAGGCAGGAGCCTTCTGCTTCAACCTGTGAGGTGGAGGTTGCAGTGAACTGAAATGGTACCACTGCACTCCAGCCTGGGCAACAAGTGAGACTCTGCCTCAAAAAAACAAAACAACAAACAAAAATCACATGATCATCTCAATAGACGCAGAAAAAGCATTTGACAAAATCCAGCATCACTTTATGATTAAAACTCTCAGCAAAATTGGCATACAAGGAGCAAACCTCAAGGTAGTAACAGCCGTCTATGACAAACCTATAGCCAACATAATACTGAATGTAGAAAAGCTGAAAGCATTTCCTTTGAGAGCTGGAACAAGACAAGCACGCCCACTCTCACCACCCCTCTGCCACATAGTACTGGAAGCCCTAGCCAGAGCAATCAGATAAGAGAAAGAAATAAAGAACTTCCAAATTGGTAAAGAGGAGGTCAAACTGTCTGTTTGCTGATGATATGATTGTTTACCTAGAAAACCCTAAAGACTCCTCCAGAAAGCTCCTAGAATTGATAAAAGAATTCAACAAAGTTTTCAGATACAAAATTAATGTACACAAATCAGTAGCTCTTCCGTACACCAAAAGCAAGCAAGCTGAGGATCAAATCAAGAACTCAACCCTTTTTACAATAGCCACGAAAAATAAAATAAAATACTTAGGAATATACCTAACCAAGGAGGTGAAGGACCTCTACAGGGAAAACTACAAAACACTGCTGAAATAAATCGTAGATGACACAAACAAATGGAAACACATCCCATGCTCATGGATAGGTAGAATCAATATTGTGACAATGACCATTCTGCTGAAAGCAATCCACAAATTCAATGAAATTCCCCATCAAAATACCACCATCGTTCTTCACAGAATTAGAAAAAACAATTCTAAAATTCATATGGAACCAAAAAAGAGCCCACATAGCCAAAGCATGACTAAGCAAAAAGAACAAATCTGGAGGCATCAATTACCTGATTTCAAACTACACTATAAGGCCATAGTTACCAAAACAGCATGGTACCAGTATAAAAATAGCCACATAGACCAGTGAAACAAAATAAAGAACCCAGAAATAAACCATCATACTTACAGCCAACTGATCTTTGACAAAGCAAACAAGAACATAGAGTGGGGAAAGGACACCCTATTCAACTGGAATAATTCAGCTGTAATAATTGGCAAGCCACATGTAGAAGAATAAAACTGGATCCTCATCTCTCACCTTATACAAAAATCAGCTCAAGATGGATCAAGGACTTAAATCTAAACCTGAAACTATAAAAATTCTAGAAGATAACATTGAAAAAACCCTTCTAGACATTGGCTTAGGCAAGGATTTCATAATGAAGCACCCAAAAGCAAATGCAATAAAAACAAAGATAAATAGCTGGGACCTAAACTAAAAAGCTTTTGCACAGCAAAAGGAACAGTTAGCAGAATAAACAGACAACCCACAGAATGGGAGAAAATCTTCACAATCTATACATCTGACAAAGGACTAATACTCAGAATCTTCAATGAACTCAAACAAATTATCAAGAAAGAAACAAACAATCCCATTAAAAAGTGGGCTAAGGACATGAATACACAATTCTCAAGAGAAGATATACAAATGGCCAACAAACATGAAAAAATGCTCAACACCACTAATGATCAAGGAAATGCAAATCAAAACCACAATGTGATTCCACCTTATCCTGCAAGAATGGCCATAGTCAAAAAATCAAAAAATAATAGATGTTGGCGTGGATGCAATGAACAGTGAACACTTCTACCTTGCTGGTGGGAATGTAAACTAGTACAACCAGTATGGAAAACAGTGTGGAGATTCCTTTAAGAACTAAAAGTATAACTATCACTGGATCCAGCATTCCCACTACTGGGTATCTACCCAGAGGAAAAGAAGTCTTATACGAAAAAGGTACTTGCACATACATGTTTATAGCAGCACAATTTGCAATTGCAAAAACATAGAATCAACCCAAATGCCCATCAATCAATGAGTGGATAAAGAAACTATGATACATATATTACAGTGTGTGTGTGTGTGTGTGTGTATATACACATATATGATGGAATACTACTCAGCCATAAAAAGGAATAAATTAATAGCATTCGCAATGACCTGAATGAGATTGGAAACTATTATTCTAAGTGAAGTAACTCAGAAATAGAAAACCAAACATCATATGTTCTCACTCATATGTGGAAGCTAGGCTATGAGGATGCAAAGGCATAAAAAAGACACAATGGACTTTGGGGTCTCAGGCAAAACATGGGAAGAGGGTGAGGGATAAAAGACCACAAATTGGGTTCACTATATACTGCTTGGGTGATGGGCGCACCAAAATCTCACAAATCACCACTAAAGAACTTATGTAACCTATCACCACCTGTTCCTAAATAACCTATGGAAATAAAAAAAATTTAATTTTAAAAAAAGAACATACTAGATTTATAATTAACCAGATACCTGTGTGGCATGGTTGTCATGTATATAGTTCAGAAATGTACATACATAAAAAACGATGACAATTTTATTGGCATTGTTTCTAGTGTATACCCTATTATACGGTACCTTGTCCCCTTTGATTGACAGGCCTTGTAATCCCTGTGGGCCAGTTGGTCCTTCAGAACCTTTTTCACCCTGAAAGTACAAGGGAAGGATATCAATGCACCAACCAAAATCCGAATTTTAAAAGAGTTTACATTACAAATACTATGAATTGTGCTTCAAAATTATTTTTTAAATCAAGCATCCATAGTCATTGTTTACTACAAATGGGTAATTCTAATTGACTCTGAGATTTGCAACTTGCAAAAAATACATTAGTCATAACACTTAAACAAGAAGGAAGCTATCCAAGCAAAACACATATGTAGCATCACTGAAGTTAGAAAAGAGCTCAGTTCCCAATTTAAACAAAAATATTCTGGAAATGGAGCACTTAATCAATCACGTAGTGTAACTAGCTGGATCAAGCTTCCTTTTCCTTAATATTGCTGAAACTGGGTCCATCACAAAAGGAAAATTTATCTCTCATACTAATATGTGAACGAATACTTGCTAGGATTAGATCACTAAGTTTTTTTGTCTGTGTTTATAAACATTTATTGAAAATTTATGTTTAAAAGAATTCATGGAAAATCTTCTTGGATATGCTTCTATAGTTACATGACCTAAGTGAACAACTCTGTCCTTAATATAATTTATATTGTCATAATACTTCATGCATTTTTATGAAAAATAAACCATATAATCAATCAGAAGTAGCATTCATTTAATAAATTTATTAGAACCAAGAGTAAAATCAAAGAACATTTACAAATTAGCCCCAAATAGCACATACAGAGAACACCCATTGGTCTGACTGGTTGAGGAATGAAATATTCTGACTAATGGGTTCTTCTGATCATTACCACAGAATATAACTGCATATACTTGACCCTATAACAGCACAGAATATGATGTGTTCTTTCTTTGATGAGATAGAGGTCAGCGCCCATGAGCTATTACATACAAGAGTATCACTAAAGTATGATGATACTTTATGTAATATAAAAGTATGTTGAACCTGTCGTTATGAAATACCCTGGAATACTCTTCTTAATGTTTCACATATTCATTTCTCATTTATTTCTTTCTCTTTAAAAAACATAGATTTTAAAGAGAAATAATTCTATTTGAATTTTTCAGATTATTTGGGCTACACATAAATAGAAATAGAAATTTACTAAGTGCCAAAAAAATTTCAAACTGTGTATTATAAAATTTTCCGTGATGTCATGCCAAGTCACTGACCTGTCTTCTGATGGTGATACTGTGATTAGTCAGAGGTGTTAGTAATATCCCTTTATCCAACATATTATTTCCATTATCATGGCAAATTAAAATGTGTTTGTTAACAAGGGCATCTTTGTCACTCACAACTGAGGATGAATTATTTGTTTTTATCTAATTGTTTTCCCTCTAGTAGAGATTTAGGATTCTCACAGGTAATTGAATATTGATCATGGTGGAAGGAGCTGAGAATGAAATGCACTTTTAGAGCATGAGGCCATACTGAGAAGGTCATATCTTAGTAACCTGATGGAATGACTGATGTGGAGGGTCTCAGCCACTTAGAAAGCTGCATGTACTTCTCTGGGCAGTATGTGTGTATATGCATGTGTGTGTTTTGAGGGAAGACTTTGGAAATAAAGGAAGAAGGACTCCAAAATGTATCTTTACATACTCTGAAACATTGTCGATGCTGCTCAAAGTATTTTGGAAAACCCTTTTTAATGTGGCCTTCAGCAAATGTGCCAAAGATTATATACAAACTGCCTATAGCAGGGGACAGCAAACTACAGCCCATAAGCCAAATTCAGCCCACTGCCTGTTTTTTTAATTATAAATATAGTTTTATTGGAACAGTCACATTCATTCATTTATACACTGTTTATGGCTGCTTTCGAGCTACAACAGCAGAGTTAAGCAGTTACAGCAGATACCATATGGCTCACAAAGCCTAAAATATTTGCTATCTGCCCCTTTACAGAAAAAGTTTGCCAACCCTTGATACAGAACAACTTGAGCTCAAGAATTATATACGGGAAATGATAGGAAATTCTCAATGGCCAGGTAAAAGAGGTCTTTCGTAACATTTTGTTCCTGTGGTAAAATTTTCTTTCTTATTATATTGATGGCAGTACTATTACAGATTGGTTTCTTATCTGTGTTTCACAAACAAAGCTGTGAGCAAAGCATTGCCATAGCTACACATAATGATTTAACTTCTGGGCATAAGGATGTTATTTATTGCTGTGGCTTTAATGACTGCAAACTACTTTAAGAGATTTTTGTAATTTCATATGTAGTAATTACATGAAGTAGAAGTCTTTCAATTACTTATTTGTAGTTCCAAATTTTACTGTACTTTCACATTACAGGGAAAATTACATATTCCTTCATTTAATAGAATAAAGATGGTCA
The DNA here is from genome assembly GCF_047675955.1 of Chlorocebus sabaeus. Classification (NCBI taxonomy): domain Eukaryota; kingdom Metazoa; phylum Chordata; class Mammalia; order Primates; family Cercopithecidae; genus Chlorocebus; species Chlorocebus sabaeus. The sequence goes on along the minus strand of NC_132924.1, from coordinate 54,512,765 downwards.
GAAAAATACTTCTAAAAGTTGGCTAGGACACATTTTTAAAATTTGTAATTCATGAGCATGCAAGACAAAGCACCTTTTCCTGGTACTGAAGGTATTGTTACCTTTGGTCCTGGAAATCCTTCTCCGGGTAAGCCCCTCTCTCCTGGTACTCCCTCAGGACCACGGGGACCCTGGTTAGGATAGGAGAAAATGAGGAGCAGGAGGAGAGAGAAAATGGAAGGAGGAGAGATGAAAGGGAGGAAAGAGAAAGAAAGAGAATGGTTATATTTCAGTTCACATGCAAAAGAAGAAAAAATGGATAGTTGGAGCTGTACTAAACATGTACAGGCGTTTTCTACTTTATTAGTTCCTAAATACTACAGTATAATAACTATTTACACAGCATTTATGTTGTATTAGGTATTATAAGCAATCTAGAGATGATTCAAAGTATAACAGATGTGCATAGTTTATTCGCAAATACTATCCCGTTTTATACAAGGGACTTGAACATCTGTGGACTTTGATATCTACAGAGGTCCTGAAACCAATCTCCCATGAATACCAAGAAATGGCTAATGACTGTAGCTCTATTTAAATTTTTACTGAGAATCCTTCTAGTAATCTCCATACTGATTAATAGAATTGTTGAGCTATGAAGAATAATATTCCCATTGTATTAAATACTCGTTGCATTTGATTGGCACAAAATGTTCTATTCCAGTGTTCTCAAAGTAGAAGAAAATGGAAATTAAATGGTGCTTTGAAATAAGAATTAAGAAATAAATTATCTGAGGAAATGCTAAAAATCTAGAACAGTGTGGCCCAGAAAAGGATGCAGAGTGATTTAATAATTTAATCATCGGGGGAGCACTGTGAAGAAATCATCACACAGCTGTTTTAAAGCATTAAGTGCTGTTTACATGTGTTTTAATTTCTGTACTGATAAATTTGGATTAAAACTTGAATTATTTCAGGAACTGGTTGAACCCGCAGGCAGTTTTATATGCAAATTGAAATCTTGATAAGATCATTAAGGGGAAACATGATTTTCAATTGCAATGATTCAAATTAAGAAGTTCATGTAACTATTGCTCAGAAAGCCACTAGGAAAGATGACTTCTCACATGAGTTAAGAAAAACACAATCCCAGGCTTTGGAATGGACTTGCAGAAAATGTACTAATGGAAAAATAAAAGAGTAATAGTGAGGTTTTCATTTAAATCAGGAATTTTTAAAGACAATAATTTTTCTCTCCTTTTCTTCTTGGCCAGAAGGTAAAAAAGTAGTAAAGGAACTTATAACAAGAATCTTAGAAGAAAAAACTGAAGCTTTTTCTCTGATGAATCTAAACGATAATTAGGCTTCACTCACCAGAGAAATCAACCCATGATGGAACAAAGTCTGCCAACTTTCCCACAAGTTCCTAAACCAGCACACTACAGCCACTGAATGATCTTTGGGCTGGAGATACAGTAATCCAGGGTGATTTAAGACATGCTTTCTGCTAAAGCCCAGTAGCAGAACAAGGATGCAGCATTATACTCATCAGCGACTGATCACAGTTACAGATTCGTAAGAAAAAGATCTGTTTTCCAGTGTTTAATTTTTTTGTCCTTCCCTAATGTTTTACATTTTGCAAGACAATCTTCTTTAGTATTTATACATACTGATTTAGTAAAGACTTTAATTAAAAGAAAAAGCTAACATCTTACTCAATTTAAATTGCAACACTTAACAGAAACCTAGCTTTTAACACTTCCGAGATCTTAATGAAAGCACTAATATCCATGACAGTTTACTCTACTGGAAGAGCAATTACCTAGTAGAAAAATAAATAGGAGCATGAAAATTATTAACAGATTACAAACTAAGCCAAATTATTAATAGATTGCAAACTAAACCAAAAGTGCCAAGGCAACATCACATACTTTAACAAAGAAAACACATACTTTAACAAAGAAAACATTGACAAATTATTTTTTCCCTAATAATATGACAAATGAAAAAAAACACAATTTACATTAAATGTAAGGAAGTATTTTTCCAGTTCACTCAACTTTTTTCATTCATCCAACAAAGATATACCAAACTCCTAGTAGGTAAAAGGCACTTTGCTAGGTTCTAGGGATAGCAGACAAAACTGCTCCCTGTCTCATGGAACTGACAGTATTGCATAATAGTTAAAAGCAGATTTTGGTGTCATTTGGACTGAGGTTCAAGTCCCAGCTCTGCTACATATTAGCAGTTTCACCTTAAACAAGTAAGTCAATCTCTGCAAAGCACAGCATCCTCCTCAAAATGTTGATAATAATAGTATCTACCTCAACCACAAGTGTTCATGTAAGGATTAAGTCAGAGAGATTTAAATCTTTTACAGATTAAGCACTCAATAAATATCTGCTATTATTATCCAAATTATTTTACTTTTAATTGCTAAGAATGTCCTTTCATGGAAGTTTTTACAAATAAAGGCAGTCCCAGAGTGAGTTATTTAAATTAAACAATGTGTAAAAAGCATGCTGCACACAATAAACACTGAATCTTCCTTCATTCTCTGCACTTCTAGAGTACGTTAGCTAAGAGGGAGGTGAAAATATTGGAAGTTTTAAGGAGTCAAGTATTCAAAGCTGCTGAGAACAGAGAGTTAATGCTCATGGACAATCATTTAGGGGAAAAAGCAGCGATCCAAAGTGTAATTTCTATAAACCATCAGAGCAATATTCCACACCATCAGTATATTCTCAAGTCTTCCAGTTAAACACTGAGAATGAAAGATGATCATTAACCAGAGAAGAGAAGTGGAAGGTACTTGGGTTAAATGAGCTATAGTTTAATTTATTAAGATAGTACGAAAAGATTGTTTTTAAAAGACAGAAATCCTTCTATTAAAAAAACTCAGTGTCCTTTCTAAGGCCATGAGAACCAATTACCACTATGACATACTTACTTGGCTTCTAACGAACACCTCTAATAAAAAATAAATAATGAAGGAATCTAATTATCCGTTAACACAGCCTGATCAGTGAAATGCTTTATTTCAGACATTAACAATGGGATAAAATATGATTGTTCATTATGTTCATCTTATTACTTTCCATAGTAATCTCAATAGTGTTAATAATAAATAAAAATGCTTTCAATATGCATTGCAAGCATATGAAATAAATATGCCAATAATAATAGTAACTGTCCATTATCTTCAAACATTGCCATCTACTTTATTTTTTAATCTCAAAGTAATTACATTTCTCTTTCAGGGGTTTTTTTTTATTTACAGTGCTTTGAATAACCTTGCATAAAAAAACAAACAGATCACCCTGACAGTCTTAACCAATTTAATTTTTATGGATCAGTTACGTCTACCAGACCAGCACAACACTAGTGGTAATCACATAAAGATTTGAACAGATGACAGTTCAAAAGTAGGTCTCGGAGCTAGAATATTAATTCAATCTATCAACACATTTATATTAGTGTGGTACTGAAAAGAGGGTAGTAAATATGAAACACTTGAAATAATTCAGGCAAAGAAACAGAAGTAAAGGACTTTCAGTAGAACCTTTGTCAGTCCTAAGATAAGTGTTTGTGTTACTTCTAAATAATTCAAAAATTCACATTGTTGGCCAAGTATGGTGGTTCGCGCCTGTAATCCCAGCACTTCAGGAGGCTGAGGTGGGCGGATTACCTGAGGTCAGGAGTTTGAGATCAGCCTGGCCAACATGGTGAAACCCCATCTCCATTAAAAATACAAAAATTAGCCAGGTGTGGTGGCTGGAGCCTGTAGTCCCAGCTACTTGGGAGGCTGAGGCAGGAGAATCACTTGAAGCCAGGAGGTGGAGGTTGCAGTGAGCCGAGATTGCCCAGTTGCACTCCAGCCTGGGGGACAAGAGTAAGACTCTGTCTCACCAAAAAAAAAAAAAAAAAAAAAAAAAAATTCACATTGTTGATTTTTTTATAATGACATTTTGATGCAATGTTTTGATACATTATTTAGGATCTTTCCCATCTGTGTTATGATTTTAGTTCCCAATTAAGTATAACTTATGACTTGGAAAGCAAGCAAGCAAGCATTTCATGTTCTGGTAATATTGTTTAAAACTCTCAGCTACAAACAGAAAGACAGGTAATATACATTTTTTAAGATGAATTTTAAAGGCATGGAAGACTCCAAAGAAGATAAGAGAAATTACAGGGTTCAAAAAGAGAGAATCAAAACTCGAAAACTCTAGCATATAAGTTAAGCATCTTAGGTAAGCATCTAAGCTGGTGCAACAGATGTCCTGAATAGAAAAGTGTGTTTGTGTGGTAGGAAGACTAGCAAATTTAGAGGAAGAAACAGTAGCAAAGACTTTGGCTCATGCAATGGAAAATGAAGACAGAATTATAACTGAGAAATTGAGATTCCCACAAACTTATAGAGACAGTTTCCAACTTAACATGGGATGGTTCGACTTAAGATTTTTGGATTTTACAATGGTTTGGTCAGCATGTAACCCCATGGTAAATCAAGGATCTCCTTATGACTTACAATGGGCTCATGGTTTCTACTGAATACATTGTGTTTGCATCCTTATAAAGTAAAACATATATATATAAATCAAACCATTGTAAGTTGGGAACCATCTTCAGTGTTACCAACACTAAATGCATTTCCAACTTACAGTATTTTTGATTTATGATAGGTATAGTAGGATGTAACTCCATTGTACATCAAAGAGCATCTGTACATATTCAATGAAAGAACAAAGTAGAAAAAAGCCATCCCATCAACAAAACGATATGAATGACAAGAATCTTGTCTGCTTGACTTGAGCTCATAATAACTAAATATTTCTATGCTGGTCCTGTGCTGTATGTGAGTTTAGATTTCAATTGACATTATCTAAGTAGTTCATGAACACCTTAGTCAAGACATTAGCATCAAGGAGACCCCTGGAGTACATAAGAGATATAAACATAAACTCCTCTCAAATCCTAAGAAAACTTAGGATCCACAATTAAAGCCCAGCTGAAAATAATTCAGATGGCAAAGTTCAAAACATAAAAGAAAATAACTCACAATGAATTAAAGTAAACTAACACAATGTAAACCTCCTCAAGAATGTCAAATAATAGAATAAAATAATAGAGACAAAAAAGAAGTACTTTAAATACTTTTTTTTTTTTTTTTTTTTTTTAGATGGATTCTCGCTCTGTTGCCCAGGAGTGCAGTGGCACCATCTCGGCTCAGTGCAAACTCTGCCTCCCGGGTTCACGTCATTCTCCTGCCTCAGCCTCCCGAGTAGCTGGGACTACAGGCGCCCGCCACCATGCCTGGCTAATTTTTTGTATTTTTAGTAGAGATGGGGTTTCACTGTGTTAGCCAGGATGGTCTCGATCTCCTGACATGATCCACCTGCTTTGGCCTCCCAAAGTGCTGGGATTACAGGTGTGAGCCATCACACCCAGCCAGTACTTTAAATACTTAATGGTCTTAAGGAAATAATGGAAAATACAAAAACAGTATAGTAAAAAGATAATAAATAGAGTTAATAAAAGGCAGATTTTTAAAAATAACTTTAAGAATTTTTAAAATACTTATTAACTTAAAAATACAATGAATGAGTTAAGAACATTTTATAACCTGATGAAGATAAATTTGTAGATTATAAGTTAGATTTGAGAAAATTATCCAATTGCAACCAAATGTCTAGAAGGATTTCTTGATAAATAGAACGGAGAAAGAAAATATTTGAAGAAATAGTAACTAAGAACTTTTTTAAACTATGGAGTCCTCAGATTCATGAAACAGTAAATCTGAAAAAATATATGTGAAAATATATTCACACTTATGTGCATCATAATTCCTCTACAGAAAATCTAAAGCATAAAAAAATATTGCAAAAGCAGCCTAAGGCAAAAATGAATTACTACAAGACATTATAAACAGACTAAAAACATGGAAACAGAAACCATAGTTGCCAGGAGACAATGGAATTAGTACACAATCCAGACTGTACCAGCTTAATTATTCTTACAAAGCAAACTAAACAATGGCATTTCAACCAAAGGATGAAAGAGTTTAGTGCTAACATGCTTTTACTGAAAACATCTTCTGAAAAAAGTATTTATTGAAAAAATAAAGAAATCGGCCAAGAAGAGAAGAGAAACTTAGGAAGCTATGTCAACTAAGAAATGGGTAAATATGTGGGTAAAACTATACAAATACTACCTTTAAAAAGTTCAAAAATAATAATAAATAATTTTGGTAGGATGAAAATAAGGTAGAACTCAGTCAACAGGAATAATACTCTGAAAGTGGAAGAAATTATTGAAGTAAAAGTCTCATATGGTCAGTATATTTTTCAGGAGCGGGTGGCAATATTGATGACATTTCAAACTTGTTAGCCAAGAAAATATGTTAGGAATCAACCTAAATGCCCATCAAGAGTAAGATAAAGAAAATGTGGTACATATACACCATGAAATATTGCAGAACCATAAGAAAGAATGAGATCATGTCCTTTGCAGCAACATGGATGGAGCTAGAAGCCATTATCCTAGGCAAACTAACTCAGAAACAGAAATCCAAACACTACAAGTTCTAACCTATAAGTGGAAGCTAAATATTGAGAACACAAGGACACAAAGAAGGGAACAACAGACACTGGGGCCTACTTGAAGGTGGAAGGTGAGAACAGAGTGAGGATGGATAAATTGCCTATCAGATACTATGCTTATTATTTGGATGATGACATAATCTCTACACCAAGCCCCTGTGACATGCAATTTACCTATATAACAAACCTGCACATGTACCCCTGAACCTAAAATGAAAGTTAATAAAAAGAACACATATTAAAGTTTAGTAACCACAAAATAGAAACAAAATATGTAAAAATATATACAAGTATATGTATACATATATAGATATATACACACCAAGTTGTGTATGTGCATGTATATATGCTTGAGATATGTATATATATTTGATATTTTGCCCAATTTCTAATTAGATTTTTGATTTATTATTGAGTTTTGAGAATTTTTTTAAAAAAGTATTCCCAATACAAATCCTTTGTAAATTTGTAGTTTGTGAATATTTTCTCCCAATCAGCAGCTTGTCTCTTTAGACCCTTAACAGAGTCTTTCACAGAGCAAACATTTACCACTTTGATGAAGTCCGATTAATTACTTTTTAGGGGGCATCATGTTTTTGGTGACATGTCTAAGAAATCTTCATCAAGCCCACGATCCTAAAGATTTTCTCATATGTTTTACTCTAAAAGTTTTATAGTTTTTACATTTTATATTTAAATCTATAATCCATTTTGAGTTGCTTTTTGTATAAGGTGTGAGACTTAAATTAAGGTTCATTTTTTGTGTTAGCACAGATATCCAGTTGCGCCAGCACCATTTGTTGAAAAGACTATGTTTCCACTATTGGATTGCTTTTGCAATCTGTTGACTACACTTGTGTAGGTCTGAATCTAGAGTCTCTATTCTGTTCCACTGATCATATTTCTATAATTTGCCAAAACCACACAGTCATCATTACTGTGACTATATAATAAATCTTAAGACCAGATAAGTTAGTATAATTTCTCCAAGTGTATTCTTTTTGAAGTTTTTTAAAAGCTATTCTAGCTCTTTTGCCTTTCCATATTAATTTTAAAATAGCCCTGTCCAAGTCTAAACAAAATCTTGCTGGGATATCAAAAACATTTGCACTAAACTTTTACATCAATTTGGGAAGAATTTACATCTTTATGATGTTGAGTCTTCTAATCTATAAACATGTCTCTAAATTTATTAAGTATTCTTTGATTTCTTTCATCAGTGTTTTGTAGTTTTATACAAGTCCTATACATGTCTTATTAGATTTCTACCCAAGTATTTTTCTTTTTTAGCAATTAAAAATGGTGTTGTGCTTCTAATTTTAGTTTCTATGTGTTCATTGCTAGGATACAGAAATTAAATTGATTTTGTATGTTGATAATGTATCCTGTGACCTTGCTGAACTCACTTGTTAATTCTAGGAGGTTTTCGTGTAGATTTCTTGGGATTTTCTATGGAGGACATCATATCATCTGCAAATAAGGACAATTTTATTTATTGTTTTTATACCAATGCCTTATATTTCTTTCTCTTGTCTTACTGTGCTGGCTAGAACTTCCAATACTATGTTGAATAAGACTGGTGAGAACAGACATCTTTGTCTTGTTCCTGATCTTAGAGGGATGCATTCATTCTTTCACTATTATGCATAATATTAGCTCTAGAGTTTTAGAGGAAGTTCTTCCTCTATTTCTAATTTTCTGAGTTTGTATGAGATTTATCAGCATTTATTAGGGTTTTGAGTTTTGTCAAATGCTTTTCTGTGTCATTTGATGTGATCACATGTGATCTTTCTTCTTTAGCCTATTAATATGGTATATTCCATTGATTAATTTTCAATTATTAAGCCAGACTTGCATCCATAGGATAAACCTCACTTGGTCACACTGTACAATTCCTTTTATACATTGAATTCTATTTAGCTAGCATGTTGTTAAGAATTTTTATGTCTATCATATTCACAAGGGATATTGGTCTGTAGTTTTCCTCTTATGTATGTTTAGTATTTTGTTTTGGTATCAAGGGAAAACTGGCCTCATAAAATAAGTTGATAAGTGTTTCTTCCTCTTCTACTGTCTGAAAAAGATAGGGAGACTTTACTATATCCATAATGTTTTATGTTTTTTAAAGAAAATCTAAAGCAAGAGTAGTAAATGTACTAAGTTTAATTATCTACCTGCTGGAGGTTTACCAACTCATTCTCTAGATTTTCCAGTATGATTAAAATATTTCATTATTTAAAAACAAAAACATTTTAAGAACAACAATGAATAAGTGAAACTCATTCTTAAGTTTAGTTCTGAGTTTGGAAGGTATACGTAATAGCAAAGCACAAAGTTCTTTGGAAAAAACAATTGTCAATCTACATTTAAAAATTTTTTAGGCCGGACACAGTGGCTCATGCCTGTAATCCCATCACTTTGGGAGGCCTAGGTGGGGGGATCACCTGAGGTCAGGAGTTCAAGACCAGCCTGGCCAACATGGTGAAACCCTGTCTCTACAAAAACTACAAAAATTAGCCAGGCATGGTGGTGGGCACCTGTAATCCCAGCTACTCGGGAGGCTGAGGCAGGAGAATCACATGAACCTGGGAGGCAGAGGCTGCAGTGAGCTGAGATCATGCCTCTGCCCTCCAACCTAGATGACAGAGCGAGACTCTCTAAAATAATAATAATAATTGTGACTTATTTCTTTGACATTTTCAGAATGTTTCCAGCTCTGAAAATCATAGACCTAAGGAGAACCCAATCTTTTAATTTTATAGAAGTTAAAATTTGAGACTTTGATAAATTAAATACGTCCACAAGTTCTTTGATATTCTTCATAAGGTGAAATCTTTTTCTATTCCACTCGAATCTGAGCTGGTCCTATGCTTATTTTAGGTGTCACAGAAATGATGCTGTATAATTTCTGAGGCTGAGCCTCACATGATGAGTGGCTTCTGCTTATTAGAACATTCCTGCTTGGATTTAAGCTGCCATGTTGTGAGGAAGCCCAAGCAACCACCTGTAGCTGCCCATGTGGAGGAGAACTGAGGTCTCTGGGCAACAACCCCAGCTAAGCTCCCAGACAACAACCTGCACCAAACTGCCAGCCATGTGAGGCCATTTTTAACATTCCAGCCATTTTAGCACTCCATCTGACTTCAAGTTATACAGAACTCTCATGTCAACCCGCAAAATCATAAGAAATAACAAATTATTGTTTTAAGGCACTAAGTCCTGAGGAAGTTTGTTAAGCAGAAACACAAAACCAAAACAGAGAACAAAATAAGTTAGTGGTTTATCTTTAATGGTACTATCTAGTTAGTGGAAACTGAGACTAGATGACTGATCTCTAGATGATTAATCCAGTGTATTTTTCTTCCATATGATGCTCTCTTTTTTGAATTAGTATATTCAGACATTAGTGAAAAGCCTAAACCTAAACAATATGTTGCCATTTCACTCACAGAGTGCAGTAAGGAAGTGTATGTTTCTGTGAATATACACATGTGAGGAACTATGCAGTGCAAAGACAACTTCAAAGACCAGCTATCCACAATCAGTTGTTTTTATTTGTACCTACGTGAGTCAGCTACTATTTTTGCCTAGGAGAATAATGATTACTTGAAAAGTTAACAAGCTTCTTATACCAGAATAATCATATTTTATTTACTTCCTCTCCAAATGTAATAGAAATTTTTTCTTCCCCAACAACAGTAAACTTCAAAGCTACATAAAAGAGATGTTGTGAATAACACAGGTATTATCTGTCTACCATTATCAATCCTAACTCTAGAGCATACTCATGGATTACATAATGAGCCAAGTCTTTATTCTCAGTGATTTTTCTTGTGGTTACAAAGAAATCCATTATAAAGTATAAACATTAGGCTTGAGTCCAGATCTTCTTCCTAGAAAATGTTGACACCTGAGAACTCTTTTCTTCTTGTTCAAGTTGATTAATCTCGTAAGAAGTTACAGTAAAAGAGAGTTGGTTGTAAACATCATATATATTTACACATATACATATATACATAGTTCTATTTCAAGTGTTGTGAAAAATAGCACTTGGATCTGGTCCTTTCACATTTATTTTCATTTGTTGCTCATAAAGATACAAGGTGGTCGGGAGACTGAGGCAGGTGAATCACCTCAGCTCAGGAGTTCGAGATGAGCCTGGCCAACAAGGCAAAACACCATCTCTACTGAAAATACAAAAAAAATTAGCTGGGCCTGGTGACGTGCACTTGCAGTCCCAGCTAATTGGAGGCTGAAGCAGGAGAATCACTTGAACCCGGGAGGTGATGGTTGTAGTGAGCCGAGATCGCACCACTGCGCTCCAGCCTGGGTGACGGAGTGAGACTCCATCTCAAAAAAATACATAAATAAAATAGATACAAGGTGGATTAATTTGACTCTTTATTCTAACCAGAAAGAACAAGGAAAAACTATATTTGTCCTTTTCATTCCATCTAGAATTTTTGCTACTTACTGGCTGTCCAGGCTCACCGATTCCAATGGGTCCTGGAGCTC